>NW_007577804.1:901379-916462 GCF_000690725.1 Stegastes partitus | reverse complement strand
TATTATTATTATTATTATTATTATTATTGCCTGACTAGAAGACAAACGTTCTTTACATGTGGTTATTCTGGTCGTAATATCCAACTCTGCTGAGCTTTTTGAGGTTTTCTTTTTAGGCTCAAATTCACCATCAGCAACACAGGAAGTCAAAGCAGCATTCGACCACCAACTCATAAACAGATGCTTCTCAACCACCAGGGAACGTCCCCACAATGTTTGGAGAACATCACCTACGAGTTATAACAATGGTTTAAGGAAAATGATTTTCAAATAATGTTTTAGGAATATTTTCATTTCATCCAGTAATGTTTCTGTAAAATTAAAATAATGTTTTAATGTCAACATTCACAGGATGATGTTCCACGATGACAAAGGAGGAACGTTGTCAAACTGACATTCAAGGAATGTTCTCCAGATGTTATTGAGCCGCTCCTGTGGTTTTAGAAGATGTTCTTGCAGTGTCATTATCTTAACAAAGGTGGAACATTCTTCCTATAATGTTCTGAGGATGTTTTGAGGGATGTTCTTGAGGGAACTTTGATAAAACATTCTCACAATGTTCCATGAAAACAAAAGAGGAACGCTATAAAAACAATCATTCAAAAAAGGGTTTTCCAGGTGTTATGGAGACATCAGATGACAGAATGTTTTAGAGGTTTTTTTTTTTTTTATACAGAACATTTTATAACGTTCCTGTAATGCGATATATTAAAGGTTGAAGGAACACATGATAGAACGTTCTTCTGTAAGACGTTTCCACAATGATAACAAAGGAAGGATGTTCTCAATGAAGCTTATAAAAAACATTTTCCAGATGTTATTGAGGCTTCAGTTGACAGAACGTTCTTTATAAGATGTTCCTGTACTGTGGTATATTAACAAACTTGGAACATTCTTCCTGCAATGTTCTGAGGATGTTTTGAGAATGTTGTTGAGGGAACATACACTGAACAAAAATATAAACGCCCCATGTCAAATATAAGAGTTTAGGAACATTTGGGTTACGCAATATGTAGAGAAACTCAAAATATATTTTCAGTAGTTATTGATCTTCATATCGGCATTGATGACATCGTGGTCTGGCCATTTGTAGCGGACTGACAGTCCTTTGAACATGATGGGGGTCAGGTTGAGGAATTTGATTTTTCAGTATCTTGTGTGTCCGCCAGCTGCGTCTCTCAGAGCAACACATCTTCTTTGCATGGAGTTGATCAGATTGTCTATGGTGGCCTGTGGAATGTTATTCCATTCCTCCTGGAGCGCCACATGGAGCTGACCCACATCGCCTGGAACTGGAACACGGTCCCGGACACGTCTATCCAGAACATCCCAAAGATGCTCTATTGGGGACATGTCTGGCAAATATGCAGGCCAGTCTAGAACTTCAATGTCCTCTGTTTGAAGGAATTCCGTGCAGATGCGGGCAACATGAGGTCGGGCATTGTCATGTTGAAAGGTGATGTCATGCTGGCGCACAGACGGCACAACAATTGGGGTGAGAATCTTGTCCCGATATCTTTGTGCATTAAGGTTCCCTTCAATGAAGTGCAATGGTGCTCTATGCCCGTATGTGATGCCTGACCACACCATAATGCCACCACCTCCATGGGCAACATAACATTTGCATCTGCAAACCGTTCACCCAGGCGTCGCCAGACACGCTGTCTTCCATCTGCACGATACAACTGGAACCTGGATTCATCCGTGAACGTCACTCTTCTCCAGCGTGCCAAGGGCCATCGGACATGTGCATTCGCCCATGCCAGTTGGTTCCTACGCCGGACAGCAGTGAGATCCAAACCACGGTGAGGGCGCCGAGCATGCAAGTTGGCTTCTCGTAGGCGGTTACGGACGGTCTGAGGTGTGATGCATCTGTTGTGCAGACCAATACTCTCATCAGCTGTGTGTGTCGCTGGTCTGAGGCGATCCCGCAGATGGACGAACCAGATGTGGCGATCTTGTCCTGGATGGTCACATGTGGCCGACGAGGATGAGGTCCATTTGCAGTAGTGCCAGTCTGTTGGAAATGAACTCTTAAACGGCCTATGGTCCGATAATGGACATTGAGCCGTGCAGCTACTGCTCTGGTGGACATCCCTGCATCCAACATGCCAATGGCACGCTCACGCATAACTTGCGACATCTGAGGCATTATGACTTGTGACAAAATTTGACATTTTGGGGTGGCCTTTTATTGTCCCCAGTCCAAGGATTGTCTAGCTGTTGCTCATTTTGTCTGATCACCCACTGGACATGCCCCACCCATGCACTGAGTAAAGAAACAACTCACTGAGTGATGCTCACTGACAGCAAGTTGGATTAAAAATGATACTCAAATCACGGGAACTATTACTTTTGTACAATAAAATGTCAGCAAATGCTCATTTACAGTTGTTAACTCCACATGGCAACAGTATTTGACATGATTGACATAATCCCAGTGTTCCACAGTGCTACAAAATAAGAAAAGAAGAATGTTCTCAGTGCAGCATTCAGTTTTGAGAACGTTCAGGTGACATTTAAGAAGAACACTCTGGAAACCAAGAGAAAACTTCCTGCTGAAAATATAAGTCGAACTTTGTAGAACTTTCTCAGAATGTCTTAGCAGCTGAGTTTGGTCATTTGAGGTACTTCCAGATTTGTTCCACACAAAGACGAGGCCTGAAAGGAACGCTGGACGGCTGCTTCCTTTGTCCGGTTCTGCGACGGTTCAGTGTCTGATGAGACCATAGGGTCTCTGAAGGGGACGACTGAAACCACGCCGGGTCGATACTGTTTCCTCTCCACCTGCTGAGAGCGAGAACAGGAAGCTTTTCTCGTCTTTTCTTTTCCGTTCTAGTTTTGTCAGATCACAGAACCCCAGAGACACAATTACCTGCCTTTCCTGTTTCACTTCAGCCTCTGCTCCTCCCCCTCCATCCTCACCCGCTTCACAGGCGAGTCAATCTGTGCTGGAGGCTCCGGATCCGTCTTCCCTCGTCTACAAAGACTGAACTTGTGCACCAACAGATCTCCTCCTGCCTTCCTGCCCATTCACAGGCGACACGATTAACTTCACGTGGTTTGCTGCCGTGCAGCTGTTCATGCTTCATTCTTTTCTCGGCAGCTGAGAGTCAAAAGAACTCCACAAAAAGCTGACAAAGCCCTGAAGTATCGCTCCTTCCAAGATTTAATCAACCAATTCTGAACACCTGACCTCTTCAGAATCAGCTGATTTTTTATGGACAATAACTTCAGTATATTTAATAAAGACAGATAATTTAATAAAAAAGTTTCAGGCCCTCAAGGTGCATAGAAGTGGGTAGAAAGGTGTCAATATTCCATCATTTCTGAGCCTCAGAACTTCATCAGTACAGCAGATAGACACATGACATTTAGGAGGAAGAACACATCTGAGTTCTGGTAGAAACTGACACCAGATCAGCTTCACATCCATCCAAGTGTCACAGTCTGAACACTGAATCTGGTTTCTGTTCTGTTTCCTCTGTAACCAACTGGTAGCATCAGTATTATGGGATGTATCACAGTGTGAACAGTTTAATGTCTATGGCACAGAGTCATAGAAACAATCATTGGTACCCTGGATGGGTTTCTGGTTTCTGATCATTCACCAGAGAAAACTTTTTTTTTGTTCATCTTCATGTCTCATTTCCACCTTGATGATGCTGCCACCGCCGTGCTTCAAAGTGGGGATGGTGTGTTTGTGATGAAGTGCATTGTGGGTAAACTTTCAAGGCTCATGTCAGCATGTGTGATGGTGGTTGGTCAGAACAAGTTCTAGACAATGGATGGATCATTTTACCTGCAGAAGATACCAGGACCATCTGTAGACAGGATTCACTCTGTGGTGAAATCCTTTTAAACTGTAGGAATATTAGATTCAGTGTTCAGACTGTGGCACCTGGATGGATGCAAAAACTGATCTGGTGTCAGTTTTTAACAGAACTTAGGTGTGTTTTTCATCCTGATACTTTTGTGTGTCTAGTTGTCAAAAAATATATAGTCAAAAATAAAAAAACTTTAAGCAAACTAACCAAATTCTGCGGCAAACCCCCGGTACTTCAGGGGCCTGAAACTCTGAAAATATCCATCGTATGAAGGTAAAACTTGATGCATGATGTCATTAATACATCTGATTCTGAGGAGGTCAGGTCGGAGCTGCTGATTGATTTTTTGAAACCCAGAGCCAAACAAATTATTGCGCTTGAGCCTGTTTTAGCTTCCTCCTGTTTCAGGACAGCAGCACATAGAAAACACACGTGAATCCCTCCAGGCGTCTGTCAGACCGGAGCCGGAGGCTGAGGACCTCCAGGCGGAGACTCCTGCAGCGAAGCACTCCACACAGCCCTCAAAGAGCCGCCCAGCGAGGCCACTGCACAGTCCATTATCTCCCTGAAAGAGTCATTATCCAGAGTCCTGCTGAGACGGAGAGAGCCGGCGGAAGACCAGAGGGAGGCCGCGAGTGCCCGAGTCCTCGGCCTCCCGTCGTCTCCGGCTTTCTGCTCAGATATTGATGGATTATGATATGAACACTGGTCTTACAAAATGCTCGAGCCGCCCGCTGTTTTCTGGGAGAAGGTGAGTCCAGACAATGGCTTTTGCTACTTTCCTGATTCCATTGATCAACATCAAAGCAAAGATGGGAACACAAGAACTCAAAAGGGGATGGATTTTGCAAGTATCACATGTAGTTTTCAAGGGTTCTTTTGCTGCTCCTCAATGCATGACAATCAATGAAAAGCAGTCATACTCAAATGCACTTACTCCCAGAGAGCAGGACTTCCATAAAAAACATTCCAGAAAACATCTTTTTCCCATCAGCCTCATTTGTTCTCTTGCAGCCAAATGAAGATGAATCTCTGCAGCCACGTTCAGAAGGCTGCTGGAAAGCCTGAAACCAGCAGAGGGATGTTTGGCTTTTTGCACTCGCTAAGGGTTTGTACGACAGCACACACATTCATTCAGTTGTGTGTTTGCACAAACAAAAAAAAAAAAAGACAGGACCAGCGAACACACTCCAAACACCTGCAGGTAACCGCTATCGCCTGCTAACAGCCGAGTTCGGTGTCTCCCAAACAGCTCAGAGGATATTATTAGAACGAGAACAGGGAGATATCTGAATTTAAACCACCCTTAACGCTGCTCAGCGCGTCGATAAAGCGTCTGCAAACAGCAGACTGTGTGTTTTTGCTTTTAAGAGCGTGTTAAGAGGAGCCTGCTTCAAAGCGTCCCTCCCTCCCACTGTAATCACCAGGAAACTTTGAGCCACTTCAAATGTGCTTCTTTTCTTTTTTCAAGTGTGTTTGTTCCTTTTTTTTTTTTTTGTCAAGGTATTTCAGTAAAACTCTGAGGGGTGCAGTCACAGCGAACGTCTTTTTATTCCTTAACAGAACAAAAGGATGAGATTCACTCGTGTGTTTACAGCCATACAGTGATCCTGCAAAGCTAATCTGGTTCAGCCTCTGAAGACCATCGTGGCAGTCTTGAGTTTTCAGTGACTCCTATGACTCAGAATTTTCGTTGTCACAAATAAACAATCACGTCTTCTGGTTCTTTCATAGATCTATATGTGTTCTGGACTTATGTCAAACTATGCGGGGTCAAAAATATACATACGGTTAGATGTCCTTTGGTCATTTTCATCTCAATTAAGCACTTTTAGTAGCTGCTTCTGGTTGTATCTTTGACCACAGAATTGGTGCATTTCAACTAAATTTGTTGGTTCTGAAAAGTCCACAGATTCACAGTTTGAACTTTGGGCTTAAAACCTTAATTCTCGCCTTATTTAACATTTTTTTCTCCCACTTTTGATGTGTGTTTGGGCTCATTGTCTTGTTGAAACATCCAACTATGTCCAAGATCAACCTTCTGTTGATGGTCTTAGGTTCTCCTGAACAACATGGAGGTAATCCTCCTTCTTCATTGTTCCATTTACTTTGTGTAGAGCTCCAGTTCCACTGGCAGCAGAACAGCCCCAGAGCATGATGCTGCCACCTCCATGCTTGATGGTAGGTTTGGTGTTCTTGAGGCTAAAGGCCTCACCGTCTCTCCTCCAAACATATTTCTGCTCAGCTTTTGTTCCATCTGACCACAGACTTGGTGCATTTCAACTAAATCTGTTGGTTCTGAAACGTCCACAGATTCACAGAACTTTGGGCCTAAAACCTTCCATTCCAGCCTGATTGAACCATTTCTTCACCACTTTGATGTGTGTTTGGGCTCATTGTCTTGTTGAAACATCCAACTGTGTCCAAGATCAACCTTCTAATGATGATTGTAGGTTTTCCTAAAGAATGTGGAGGTAATCCTCCTTCTTCATTGTTCCATTTACTTTGTCTAAAGCAGCCCCAGAGCATGAGACGTCCACCACCGTGGTTGATGGTAGGTTTGATGTTCATGGTGTTTTTGCTCATTGTGTCCAAATAGCTCCGTTTTTGTTCCATCTGACCACAGAACTTTCCTCCAGAAGGCCTTTTCTTTGTCCATGTGATCAGCAGCAGACTTCAGTGGAGCTTTAAGGTTCTGCTTCTAGAGGAAGAACTTCCTTCTTTAGGCAGCCTCTCAGCTCATGTTGATGTAAAACACAGTTTTATTCACCTCTGCTGTTCAGGTGTCTACCAGAAGTAACACACAAATTGCATTTAAAAGTACTCGAAGCCGTGCGATGGACCCGCTGTGGTGTTTGTGGTAATTTACAGCTGTGTTGACACTGCTGGGATCACAGCCTCCGCTGGCTCGGGTCCAAACCTCCATGAGCTGTTCAAATAAGCTGCTTATTATCATGTCTGAGGGGAATAACTGCCCAGAAACGCTGCACGGTGGCCATTAAACGCTGAGATGTGACGCCGTCAGCTCAAAAAGGCAGCTTCATGCCGCGTCCTAACCGGAGGCAAAGCTGACGTCCGACACGAACAGAGCTTCAGAAGGACGCTGAGCTTTGACACGAAGCTGAGTTTAACATCCTTCTGAGGCGGCAAGTTCTCACTGCACATGAAGAAACTTTAGCTCAGTCCTTAAGTAACGTTAACGCTCATCATTGGCACATCAAAGTCAGTTTTAGTTGCTGTTCTTGAGCTTTCAAATCCATCACCAGCAGAGAGGTTTGTTAGTTTTAATACGTCATCTTGAGCTATGTCATAATGAAATATGGTCCTCAATTGATGCAAATGTTTCCTTGACTGTTCTTTTAAAATGCTGCTGCTACCAATTCATCCTACACACTTGTACATATATTAATTTAACATCCTTTAATAGTATTTTATTATGTTTTTCCTCATGTCTGATGCCGTTGCGCTACATTTTCTTAATAAACCTGGCTTTTTCTATCTTAACGTTTCCTCGAATGCAATATTTTGCCTTCAGCTGCTCAAAAAGAAAATCACATTTCATGAACATGTCAGTGTTTCTATGAGGACTGAAGTTGGTGAAGTATCGGCCTGATGTAGGTTAACCAATAAAGTTCTTCAGAAGACGAGTAAATGATGAATGAGCTCCACATCGGACACTAATTTAGACATTAATAACAGACTGCATCTGCTTGTCTTTCATGTATTTTTAACGTTGCTGATTAATTTCTGTGATGTTTGGCTCTGTGAAGTTTTATCACAGTCACATATTCGGCAGTAGAAAGACACGTTGTTTGCACTGTTTAGGTTTTTTTTTTTTTGTAGAGTATCTTCATAGTTGTCTAAACCTAAAACCACAAAAACAGCAAATCAGAAAAATGAGACTATCGAGGTCACTTTCAGTCATGCTATGTGTTTATATCTGCGTTTAACTGGCAGCTTGGGTGTTTTTTGATGTTAGAGTCACAAAGTCGACAGAAAGAGGAGCTCGGGCTGATGGACGGGTCGGCAAACATTACATTTTGAGGCTTAGAGACTTAATTGTTGTTTCCGACAGAGAGTCAACACAGATTATGAGCATAATCCAGGAGTCACCGCCTCAATTAAGCCTTTGTCTATATGAAAAAAATGCAAGTTTTTATTTTTAGATTTAACCAAAACTCGGCCGTAGTGGAGTCACAGAAGGTGCATTTGTCTTGAGACGACTAGTTTTCTTGTTAATCTTTGGAAAAGACGCGTAAGATGTATTTTTAATTGTCATGCGAGTTTCAAAAAGCTGCTAATTGTGTGGTTTCGCAGCGGTGCAGTCATTTAGAGGCAGAGTTCTGTCGCAGGAATAAAAGCAACAGCAAACTGCACTGAACTTTAAAGTCACATGACCAAATTCTCTCGACTTGTTGCTTTCAAACGGAGTTTCTGTCAACATTTGCACTCACTCATCCTCCACCCAGCAGCCCCACAAACCACATCTGCCCATCTGCCGGGCCCCGAGTCTGTTTCTTCGATTGTAGAAGCCAGCAACAAGCCGATCCTTCCTTCCCTCCGACGCCGCAATCAATGCTCAGCACGGTTAAGAGGAGCTGATCAATTGGTTGGACAGACAGAGCTGTCAGAGCGCCGCTGAAAGGCGTTTAGCCTCATCGGTGTCATCCCAAGGACGCTTCATTCTTTAAAATAACAGGCAGCAGCAGCAGCAGCAGCAGCAGCGGCTTTTTTTCTCATATCAAAAGCAAATATTTTCAGTCTGACTCACAAAAGATTCACAAAGCGCCAGAAAGAGGAACAGCAGGTGGATTCTAGACAGAAGTTCATTCTGTAAAATAGAAACAACTTCTGTGTTCAGGCTCCTGAGTAGAGTCATAATGAGAACCACAGCAGCATTCATTTCATCTTCATCACATCCCCCCTACTGTCGGAGAGCGAAGGGGTTAAATCAGCTTTGATGCCAAATATTCCTGTTTAAGGAGACTCATGTTGGGAACCAATGTATGTATTTGCAATAAAGAATAAAATGTTGGTTTCAGATTTTAAGAAGACAGATTTCACAACCAAACGTCGCTGAAATGCAGCTTCATCAGCGCTAATTTGACACATTTTGACATGAAATTGCTTAAAAAGCGATGATGAGCACAATAAGCAAAATCCTGAATCCTGATAATCTTCCAGGCTGAAAATCATACAAACGCTTATCGTTCATGATTTTACATTTTCATCTTGTTAGGAAACGTATTATTTATTTTCTTTCTATTTATTTTCTTTTGCTTTTCCAACTGTTTGTTCTGTTTTCTTTAGTTTGACTTATTCTGTATACTTGTATTTGCTTTTTTTTTCTATTTGTTTTGTTTTTATTTTAATATGTAAAGCGTCTTTGAGTTTGTGAAAAGCGCTCTATAAATAAAATGTATTATTATTATTATTATTATTATGTACAGAGGGAGTTTTCTGTCCTGTGTACAGCCGGTTTTACCCAATTTTTTCCCACACAACTCTGTGTTAGAATCAACCAGAACTTCATTCATTCCTTTGAGAGCCTCTGTGATCACCTTCTAGGTTTTTACAGCCCAAAATTTGCCTCCAGTACTCTGAAAAATGGGAACTTTTGCGGTAGATCACAGTAAAGCTGAACTGTTTGCACCACAAAGTTTGAAAAATCTGGCTAAAAAACAGGCTAAACAGCTGTTGCCGACGGTCATATTTTGCAAATGTTTAATTAGAACTGAAGCTAGTGTAGCTAGCTGTGTAAGATTCATTCACATTTTAGCGCTTCATACATCCTGTAACAGAACATTTCAACAAACTGGCTCCAGATGCAACAACAACACCTCCTCACCTGTTGCTCTCCGTGTATTATTGATGCTATTTTATTGCTTCATGCACATGTTGCAGAAAACAGGAGAGTGGAAACCGATCAGCCTCTAATTAGCGTGATTAGGTTCATTTTCTCTACTCTGATTTTAGGTATAAGGTTTCTTTTTTTTGTCAGACATTTTTTTAGATAGGAGCTGTTTTTACCTTGACATGTTTCGACTGTCACTTCAGTCTTTCTCAGAAACGTCATCCTGGAGCTGATAAGGACACGTCACGACAAACGTCAGATAAAGTGACAGTTGAAACACGTCAAGGTAAAAACAGCTCCTACCTAAAAAATACTCATTGTCTGATAAAAAAAAAGAAACCTCATACCTAGCCTCCCATTAGCTTCTCTCGTACGACTTTGAAGTTATCACCCACCTGTAATAAATATACTTCAGGCAGCACAGTCCAAATATCACACAGATTTACAGACAGGAAGCCAAATTAAAACAAGGCGTTTACACGTTCTGCAGTATTGGAGGTCAGCTGAGGTCAACATGGCCGAACGTCCTCCAGAGTCTGCCAGCGTTTGCATGAACCCTCAAGGGACGTCCACACAGAGCGCTGCATTCATGGCAGGCTTCAGTCCAAGCAGTTTGCATGCACATATGATCCAGTGGTGTAATAGGTGGTATCATAGCAACGACCAGCTGTCTACGTGCAATCAACAATTCACTTAGATGTTGGACTCTTTAGGCCGAAAATGTGGTCAGTCGGTTATCGTTTCTGTGCCTGAGGTGCTGAACAGAACCTCAGCTCACCTCACAGAAATATAACCCACACTGAGGTGCATGTCCAGTCTGGCTGTGCGTTTGATTATTCGTATGTTTTGCTGCACGTTTTAAACCGTCGCTGTGGATCTCTGCCTCTCTACCTGCAGGTGAATCCAATGAGCTGACTGGAAGCTGCAGCGTTTGAGTTCACGAGGAGTTAAAATTGTAAAAATGAAGGAGCAGAACCTAACATTGTGACGCCACGTTGCTCGGAAACAACTTCAAAAAAACACAAATCCAGACATTTTCTTTCTGCTCATTTGATCACTTGTGACTTTACAGTGTTTTGCGAAACAATGAAAAGTCAGCGAAGCCGCAAATCTCTATAGATCCCATCCAGATGTTTGACTGAAAATACAAACAGTTGTAGGAATAAAGAGTTAAAAAACATTTCCTCCTGAAAAACTCTGCCTTCCAGTTTGTTTTTTTCCCCAGAATTTGCCTCAAATACGGTGAAAACTTTGAACTTTTGCAGCAAAGTTAGAATATTTCGTCCCCACAAGCTGTAAATATCCGTAAAACATTCAAACCGTCTTTGTTCCTTTCAGCTCTAAGAACCTTTACAGAAGCTGCTTGATGCTCTTCACCAAACCAGCCATCCATGTTGGTTCATGCACATCCTTCAATGTGCAGAACCACTTTTATTTACTGTGGACAAAGTCTGCAGAAACGAAAAACCAGCATCAGAGGCTTTATGCGCATATATGAGAGTAGGACGGTCCTAAATGCACGTAGCATGAAAGCAACATCTGAGAGTCCATGAATGTGGAGATTCAACAGAATCTACTTTCAATCCCTGCAAATAGATCTTATCCTGCGAGTTCAGCTCTGGCATCTGTTCTGACGTTTACATTTTTGCACTGTTTCTTTTGTTTCACTTTTGTTTTTGGCAGATATCTTCAATTTACTTAACTTTATTCCACTTTAGCTCATTCTTCAGCCTCTCCGTGACGTGAGAAATGAGTCATTTGAAGGTTGTTGTTTTCACTTGAATTTCATCTCAGCCAACACAAAACAAGAAACTATGAAACAAATGAGCTCTCTAACCTCAGCTCGTTACTGCTTTTAAAGGAATGTTCCACTCGCAAAATGTTTTCAGGATTAAAGAGCCCTTTTTCGAGTCCTTCTGAATGCGTTATAAACTGTATCTGGGCTTTTCGTCTTGTGTTTTAACGCCTTAGACCTCATCTGATCATGCAGGGGGAAAAAAATACGCAAAACTAAACACAGTGAAGCCCTGCAGAGTTGAAGCGCTTGTGAAAGGTCTCCAGCTGTTGCCTTCCCAGTAAAAAAAAAAGCCAAACATTCGTCAGCGTTTGTGGAGCTGCAGAGAAAAAAAAAAAACACTCATCTGAAAGCTGAACACACTGGAGGAGTCCCGGGAGGCTTTCTGAGAAGTTTCAATCGATGTTTGGTTACTTCTACACGCCGTGACTCGGGGTCACGATCTGTACTTTCTCTGAATCCCAGACTGAATCGCAAAGAATTTCTGGAGTCGACATGGACGTGAAGGAGTACCATCGTCCTCGTAATCTTTAAAAAAAAAAAACACACACACAATATGTACGGCCGGTGCTCGTTCATATTCTGTTTTATCGACACTTGAATGATTTAATCCGCTCTGATCTCGATGCTTTAAACGTGTGCGAGTGCAGCCGACGGAAACCAAACAAGGGGCGAAGAAAATATCAGCCGCAGACGTCTCTAACAAGACTTATGTGGGAAAAAGGCTGAATGGGATTAGAGTATTGATTTTGATCTACTCCAGTGAAGCCACAGCGGCCCGCGGGGAGCGCTCAGACACACAACGCCGGCGCTCGCGTCGTTCCTTCCCCTGATTTGTCTTTCGCTCCATTCGTCTTGCGCTATTAAAAGTTTACAGGAAAGAAAAGACGAATGCCGCTTTCAACGGGCGCAGCGTTATTAGAGGAAAGACAAATGTTTGGAGGTGCAGCTTTTCGATCCCGGTAATGGCACTTTAACGTCCAGGGGGAGTTAACCAGCCTCCTGCTGGAGAACTTTATAAAGAAAAAGCCAAAAGAAAACAGGAGCCACATGCAGCCCTGTTTAAGCTCATTAAATGCTAAATTATCACATCCTGTGTTTATTTAGCTGATGATGTAAATGTGACGACACATTTAGCTTTGAGATGCTAAATATTCTCCCAGGATGATCAAAAATGACACATCACAGAGCATCTGAGAGCTCCTTGGCAGAGGTTAGAAATTTTACAAAACGTAGATATTAAGACACACTTAAACCTGAAAACAAATGAAAGTCTTCTCACTAACTCGCTCCCAAATTAGTCCACGCTAAGACAAACTAAACATGCAAACAAGTGACTCTAACTAATTCGTTTCTCTTGTTTTTTAGACATTTGGTTGAGAAAAAGCAGGTCAGCGAAGACACATTCCTCAGCCGAGTCGATCAATTCTAATCAGCCGCCCTCATCTTCTCCGTTAGAAGCGGCGAGAACGAAAACTGAGGAATCGATGAGCGCGTCGATGCGGGGGAAAGTTACGACCGTCTGAACGTAACGACATGGCGCGCATCAATCCCCACGCCAAGTCTTGGTTTTACTCGAGTCTCGTTTGATTCCTTGCGGGAACGACTTCATCCGGGTTCAGACCAACGCTTCGAGTCTTCTTGCACACACGTTAGGAACAGATGTGTGAACACCAGTGAAAACCAAATAGTTTAAAAGCTTTTTTCTGTCACTAGAGGAATGAGCTACCCATAGTAAAACCCTCCAACAACCAAAAGACTGTCAGACAAGTGGGGATTTGCTGCTTGAAGAGGTTCAAAGGCAGCATGTTGGGATCTGACAGCACGTGGTGGACGTTCTTTGTCACTCACACTCGCAAAAAACATGCAACAAAATCCCTAAGTGCTGCTTTTCATGAAGGGAAAAATTGAGAATCTTTTTGCAAAATGCAGCTTTTTAGCATCTTCAGTGTCACAACTCCTGATTTAACTGTTTGCACAATGACATCCGTTTACAAATAAAGCAAGATAATGTTTTAAAAATGTGTTTTTTTTCACTAGAAGTGCTGCAGCTCTGAGGCGGTGGAGCTGTCCATGGTGCTGAATCCACACCAGCCTTCTGGACCTCCAGAACCGGGTCAAAGTGACATGATTTCACATGTCTCAGGTTCTTTATTCTTAAGCAGAGATCATTAAAGCTTTATTTCATCCATTGGAGTTCATGAAATTGGAATAAAAAATTTTTTTTTAAAAACAAACAAACAAACAAAAACCGCACATGAGGAGATCAGAACCGAGCCCGTCCTACCTGAACTGGAGGGATACCGTCCACAGCGTCGGGCGAGCTGTCGAGCACCCGGTCCCGGTACAGAGACCACAGACCGACGTTGGGCAGGAAGAGCAGAGCCGCCAGCAGCAGCCCGGCCAGCTGCAGCAGCCGCTTCTCCTTCCGCCTCATGGCTCCGGCGGGACGCGAACCGGCGGCGGCGGAGGAGAGGAGCTCAGAGTCCGAGCGGCTCCGGAGACAAGTTTGACTGAGACCCAGAGAGAGGAAGAGGGAGAGAGAGGACGGATTTAAAGCTGGCAGGAAAAAGCTGCACGCACACCACGCATCCGATCTGGACTTTCAGAATAAAACCAGAATAGAATAGAAATAGAATAGAAAAATACTTTATTTATCCCAGTCTGGGAAATTACTGTGGTACAGCAGCAAGAGAAAAACACCAATCCCAACAGAAAAAGAGCCAAAGTTGAATACTATTTAAAAAATTAAAAATAAAAATAAGTGAATAAAATAAAATAAATAAAACAACTTTACAAAATTGAAAAAACAGTGCAAAGACAGAGGGTTTTACAGAGCAGAGAGCTGAGAGTGCTCTCTGCCAGACAGAGGTGAAGGCAACCAACAACCCAGCTGGATTTTTTTTTAAAAAAGACTCACTTTCTGCACTGTTGCCCCGATAGACTCCTCTTTTTATTTCTGTTCATACACATCAGTAATCACCTCTGACCAGCTGCAATGATCACACCCCGTCCCAGTCGGCAGATGAAACCAGTTCAGACCGAGCAGTTGGACGCCACCAACCAGAGTGATGTTGGACATTTTTATGCATGAAACCAAGGTAGAAAAATGGAAACGAAACCCTGAATCCTGTCGTTCAACACCCACAGTTTTTGTTTAAGCCTGAATACACAGTTTGCAAAAGTTAATTGCGGTTTAATTTTTGAAGAGTTCCTTTGCAGAAACAGAAAACTCCATGTGTGTAGATTTTCAGAAAACTGGCTTTTATGTCATTTGCTTGAGATGATATCAGTCAAACTGAAGTTGAGCGGATCTGACTCAGTAGAAATGAGAAAAACAACTTATGTTTTATTGATATTGTCTCAGGTAGACGATGGAGAAGTGGGTTTTCTGAAGGTTTGTGGCGATGGAGTGATTTGTTTTTGCAAATGAATTCTTCACTGTATGTATGTTGTGATATCGATAAAGTTTTGAGAAGATTGTCGCAGCCATTTCATGGGAAGAGGTTAAAAATATGTATTTTATACCAACTAGTTTAAATCCTACCGTGAAGCCACTTTATGTTTAAAAAAACATGTACATTTTCTACCCAGGTTTTAAATACTG
>NW_007577804.1:897123-898205 GCF_000690725.1 Stegastes partitus | reverse complement strand
ACTTTGAAATGCTACAGCAGCTAGCTTCCTGTGGTGTTCAGCTTGATGCAGATTATAAAACAGGTTGGACAAAGAACTATAAAATACAAAAAAAGTGCGACTTAACAGCAGCAGAAAGTCTCCATTTATTTTGAGTTATTACAGCTTCTAATTAAATTATGTTGAACCAAGAAACTACGTTTTATTTTTTCACCTGCAATCGAATGTATTTATAATGACTTCATAATTGGATTTCCAGCTGATGAAAAGGAAGTTGTTCCAGCTTCCAAATTATTTAAAAGTATTTTTAAATAACAAGTAATTGATTGAAGTTTAAATCATTTTTTAATTCATTTCTTTTTTTAATCATTAGTATTTAAATATTTCATTTTTTTTACACTATAAACTGTTAAATGTTTGAATTCTTGCACACTGGAGCTATTTATATGACTTCTTATTACCATTTTTTTTTTATGTCTATTGACTTGCAGCACCGTTTTTTGTTTTGTTTTGTTCTTTTAATCTTTCATTCTTTAAATAAAAATAGATTCTCACTCCTGTAGTTCCTCCCCTTGATTAGGCTACACCCACCAGCAGTTTGACATGAATAAAACTAGATTCAAGGCTTTATGCTAACATCACAAAACACGAGCTGCTCACCTCTAAATGTTCTGTATCGTATTTCTTCTTCTTCTTAAGATCCTCGAACAGATAAATCTTAACTTCCTGACACGTTAGGACCGAAAATTCTGATCTCAAGGTGAAAAAAGTTCCTAAAAGCCACTTTTAATGAGTCACAACAACTTGATTTTAGTTTAAATTAATAAAAGTTGAGCTTTAATTTCGCACAATATTAAGTTAATGCAGCATCAAAATAACGTTTGCAACTCAAAACTTTAAAACTACTGCAGCTGTGCATGTAGGTTAGTTGTAGGGATAGAAATCCTGAAATACCTTAAGCAGGAAACATGACATTGACCTTCGAATAAACTGGAAATGAGATAATAACAATAAAATGCTGCATCTCAGCTTGTGTTCAGTTATTCTGTTAATCTTTCAAGACCAATAAAATACAACAGAGCGGTAGTGATCGCTAGTTTTCT
>NW_007577804.1:892516-895997 GCF_000690725.1 Stegastes partitus | reverse complement strand
TCGGTGTAGTTTTGGCACCATTTTGCTCCTCAAGTCGACCGCTGAGCACAACTTCAGCTGTTCTGACATCAAACTAAAACTTGATCTGCTCAACATCTTCTATTCTGCTCTTATTTTGGTGACTTATTTTATTTCAGTAAAGCATCCAACTTATATTTTTACTTTTTAGGCTGCATTTCTCGCTTCATTTTGTTTTTCCTGAGAAATATCTGGCACAAGAGGAACTTGTTTGGGATTTTTTAAAAATAAAAAAAAATCATAATTTACTCAAATATTTAGATTTTCTTTACAAAAAAATGTTTTTTTTGTTATTGTTGTTGTTTGTTTTTGGGGTTTTTTTATGTTCCAGTTTTGGAAGATTTGTGACAGATGAAGTCGAGGAAAGCAGCATCTATACTTTACACATTTTTAATAAAGACAATCGTCTATTTTGCTGCGATTTTACAGAAACTAAATGCAATTACAACACGATGATGCTACATAGCACTGTGTTGTGCTACTACAACAAAAATAATTCTTTGTTTAAGTTTCTTTTGTTCTTTATTGTAGAAACAGATGATATTTCCAAATAGGCTTTTGTATGTAATTAGTTTGTTTTTAATTTTAATGGATTTAGAACTAATTAAAGATTTTTTGTTTGAACTGTACTGTGCATATATAAAAGATGGAATTTGCTTAAACCTGCATTCTGTCCAGCAGCCAGCAGGGGGCGACTGCAAAACGAAGTCTGATTTTACGGAAGTCTGTCGAAAAACGATCTGACTTCTTACTAGATTTGTCGCCCCGGTGAACATTTATGGACTTGATCACTAGTTTTAAATCTCCTGCAGTACAACAAGGTGTTTGTTTTGTAAATTATGGTCACATTTAGAGGAAAACAGGCGATAAAGACGGTGTTTTAGAATGGGGAGATGACAACACACACTTTTCAACAAATTGTGGAATCAGCCATCTTTTATGGACGTGGTTGCTGCTGCTATAGTTGGACTATTATTCGAGGTAAGTCACTCATGTTGCATTTAAGACAAATGAAGACGCTAATGTGCAAGATACAGTCGTGACTCGATAATCCGACACTAAATGTAAAACCTTCTTTTTTGTCAGAAAGCAAGGCTGTCGGATTGTCAAGATGGCGGTCGAGGTACAAGGGGGGCTTGATGCTTGAAGGGTCATTCGTTGTTAATATTCATTGTTTATAGTTGTTATAATAACTAGTGTATTGTTAGAACACTACGCATCGCTGGGTTGACCGGTGGGCTTGTGCCCGTCAGTTGACATCAAAGGTAAGTAAACCTGTCAGATTGTTCAATCAGATAATACGCCGTTGTCCTTATTAGTGACATTAAATGTCGGTGTGTTACGGCTATTTTCATGGGTTCCGTTCATTTTTCCTAAAAACCTGTCAGATAGCAAGGTTTTCAGATTGTTGAGGGTCGGATTATCGAGTCACGACTTTAACGCGCAAAGAAATAAGGTGCAAATTTGTGCTGGTATTTACAATTAAAAAAGGTAAAAAGTCTAAATCCAGTGTAGTAATAGAAATAATACTAAACATAGATGTTACGACTGCGTTCATATTTGTTAATAGAATATCATTATGTCCTTTGATCTGTGTGTGATCCATTGATTGTATTAAATATGTAAATAGGGCTGCGCCGAACCGACCACTGGATTAGCTGACCAGCAGAAGTTCCGGTCTCAAATATGGAGAGAGGACTTCGCCTATGCGTGCAGAGACAGAGGGTCAGATGGGCGGAGCCATTTCCTCACCGGCATCCCAACCATAGACTGTATAAAAGATGGACGTAGCTNATTTTCTACCCAGGTTTTAAATACTGATTCACACTTTGAGTATATGTTGATTAAACCAAGTTGGACACATCAAAACATTTTATTATGCACCATCTCATGCACACCTGTGTATGTAAGGAATCTATCTGACTTGATTTGAAGTTGTTTTGAGGTTTCTTTGGCTTTTTCCAGACAAAAAAAAAAAAAAAAAAGTTCTTTTTGAAAGGTAAAACATTGTAAAAATAAATAAATAAAATTAGCACTTTTAAAAAATACGTATTGTTCCTCTTAGTAAGAATTCAAATCCACAAAGCCTTTCTATATTTTATTTTTTGTGATAACATTGTTACAACATTAAACTAACTATTATTACACATTAGGATGATGCTCTTTGTAAACATCTTTTGTGGAAATGCTAAAATCTCACGATGACGTGATAATGCTAACATTGTTAGAACGTTACGCCTTTACATTACAAAAAACGTTCTCAGCTGCAATTTGCTTGTTTTGTTCCAAAACGTTTTTATTCATTGAGTAGAATAAAATTATTTTAGAACATTACAAGCACATTTTGTGTTAAAACCTTTTGATAACATTGTTAGAACAATCACAACATAACATCATTTCATCTTTCTTTTGTTCCCTGTTGCCCCTCAAAACATAAAACATCGTATTTAACCTCATCAGCATCCTGTAAACCTTCTCCGAACATTTGATTGAAGCAGTTTTTCTTTAAAACTTCAAGTAGAATTCTCAGTATGAAGGATGAACTGAGGAAAAAGTCAGAACAGCAGGAAAAGCAGGTTTCGGTGTTAAATTGGTGGTTTTATTTATATGTTTTGTTGTTTTGTATCCGTCTCGGAGCAAACGTCTTTAAAAAGGGAAATTTAAAACTGTAAAATTAAATCACGTGAGCATTTTTTTTGCTAGGAGGTAAACAAGTGTGCATAAGATAGTGAATTAAAAGCTGGACAAGGTGCCAACAGAGGGTTCAAGTGCACAATAAGATGATCAAGAACTAATTTACAAATATTTATCTTTATAGACGCCTTAACGAAGCCATTAATTCAAACAAACTTGAACAAAAAGACAGAGTGAAACTACTTAAATGTCACGCTGAAGCAGAACGCAAGAGGTTCGAGTAAAAAGCTGCTGGACGTGAGGGGTTCTGCTGATTGTTCCGATTGTTCCTGTGAAAACGAGAGATTAGCCGACGTCAGCGTAAAGCACCAAACTACACAGATGGAACTCTCTCTGTGTGGATTTATGTGGAAAGACTTTTTTTACGTTTCTGTGACTCCACCACGGAGCTGAGATTGGTTTAAATGACTTATTTTCTCAAGCCTCTTTAGGAATTATATTTCCATGTAGTCGCTGCTGTCGTCCCATTCTGGTGACGGCTATACATCAGAAACACCTCGAGGGAATTCCTTCACATGTTCACTTAAGCCTGAGAAAGAACTGAGTTGAATGTTGGTGATCAATGGTGAAGCGTTTGTGGTCATAAATCAAGTGTTCATGGACTAATTACAGGATAAACATGAGGACGAAATGATAAATATCAATATGTGATGTGCAGAATGCCAAATTCTCATCTCTCAGGTGTAATACTTCAGTTTATTGTGTCATATTTCATTTAATTATTGCATTTCGTCTTGTTTTTTAGTCACATTTCTCCTGTTATGTCTTT
>NW_007577804.1:878348-889168 GCF_000690725.1 Stegastes partitus | reverse complement strand
TGCAAAGTCTCCAACATCATCATATCCAACCAGAAAACCCTTCTTCATCCCTGACGCCCCTTTCCTGGTTAAATCCATAAACTCATGTCATTGGAAGCTAGAACTTAGAATTTAGGTTTTCCTAGAAATCCGTCCACCGCTTGTTGCATCCGTTCACACATTAACAGTAAATACAGGCTTCATGTTCTTACAGGTCGTACCGTTAAAGAGGTGTTGATGCTAAAGTTCTGCTCCATCCTAACGCACCCTACCAATGTCCCCATTTTATTCATATGTCTGTATTTTTGTTGCTCCTCTTCTGATGGAATCTCTCCATTTATTCCACCTCCGGGAGGCAGATTGAGCCGAATTTGCTTATCGGCGAAGTCGAGGCCCCTTTAGTCAATCAGCGGCCCGCTATCAGACGACGATAATACCGCCGCTCCCTCTGCTTCAGCGCTCCCAGAATTACCTTGATTCTTTTTTTTTTTTTTCAAACCCACAGCGAGACGGTGACACGAGCAGGAAGGGTTATCAAGCCTAAATCCCCACCACATTGGCAGGGCTGCAGGGTTCATCCATAATTCATGCAGGAAGACGCCGAACAGATTGAATTGTCACAACTCCGGCTGGTGCAGACGAGAGGGGAATGAGCTGCTCTGCCTTCCCGAGCAGGATTAACACCCCGACACATCCCGGGTTCAAGTCCACTCTGTTAGACAATGTGGATAATCTGCAGTTAACCCGCACTCACTCTCTTTAGCCCTCGGTGCGTCAAACTCCGGGGGTTAGAGGAGATTAGGGCGATGCTTCGCTGATTCAGAAACCAGGATTTGCTCATCGTGTCGGAGGTTAACGGGGATCAGCCAATCAGCTGCCACTTGAGACAATAATGGGTCATTTTGATTTTAACGAGAGGTGGTCGGGGGTTTATTTGCTCTCAGTGAGAGTCGGAGTGAAAATGTAAAAGCTGGTTATGTAGAGTCGTGAAGAAAATCTTCCTTCCACTTGTGTCCAATGACTCGTGGAACTCTGAATCTGAAACACATGAATGTTTATCACCAAACAACCATCACGCATGTTGGTTCTTTCGTAGATTTATTAAAGCTCTTCTGTAAATATGACAAAATCTGATGGATCAAAAATATACAATTCTAATATTTGGTAAAACATCCTTCTGCCAGTTTCACCTCAGTAAAATAAAATACATTTAAATCAAATATTTTGGATATTAAGGATTCAAATATGGTTAATATTTGGACATATTTTAAAACTAACAGTTACTTTACTTTAAAAAAAAATTTGTTTTGTTAAATTGCAAATAATATATTAAAATCACAGGAAAAAAGTATCATTTACATTTTTTTTTTCTTTTTAAAGGTTGCATTTGTCTGTCTCAAAAATCAGCATTTTTAAAATTGGTAATTAGTTATTTTCCAAAGTTTAAACATAAAAAATACACATTTATTTTATTTTATTTTATTTACTGTATTTAAATCAGCAAAAAATATAACAACAAAGAAAAACTACATATTGTGTTTAAAAATAAAAAGCTGAAAAATGCTGAGATCCACTTTAAGATGCGAGAACACGTCTTTGGATGGGATTTAAATTAGCGGAGGATCAGCGAGTTATAGCTGAGAAAGAGAACGCTGTTTGGGCTGTTGCTGTTGATCAGAGGAGGTGAACAAATATCCACACATGAGCTTTGGACCGAAACAAAGTCAGTAACCAGGGCGGGTGTTATTAAAACCATCAGAGTAGCGCTTTCTGTTGTTTCTCCATTATTTGAGTAGATGTGTGTAGTTTTATTTATAATACAGAAATAATACAGCATCAAAGGCAATGCATCTGATCCAGTTAAAGGTCACGTTTTCTGGCTCCACATTCTGTTATTTTACACTTTTTTCTGTTCCATTAAATCCTTGAAACATTGCCAGATTACATCTCTACCCCCTGACCTCGTGTCATCGTACATCGGAGCGAACAACCTAAACGTCGACATGTACAGCGAGTGTGTTCTGTGTAATTACAGCAGCAGCAGCAGCGATTGGTCCGACCTGTAAAAACAAACAATTAGTCTTTATTTGCGGGAGAAACATGAACGTAGCAGGTTTTCTGTAACAGCTTCATTATTAAACCACATCGTCGGGCGTCCTCCTGCCTCTCCCCGTCCCGACTCGCTCTCTGTTCTCTTTGCTTTCGCTGCTTTTTACTCGAGCCGAGCCGCGATTAGCGAAGCATTACTGTTCTCCTGCAGACAAAAACAGATAAATGTGGGCAATTATTTCTGCTCCGGCAGCTCTAGCTAAGCCGCTATCTCACCTTTACGCGAGTGAGAAACTGGAATTCCACCTGGAGGAGAATTAAGGAAGATTCATTCCCTCCCCGCTCGTAAAAAAAAAAAAAATGAAATGATCTGCGGGGGTTTGATGGGGACGTTGATCGATAAAAGCAAACACTCCATCTAAACTGTTTTCCTGCCTCGCTGTGCAGAATGTAAAGCCCGTCCTGATGTCAGCTGTTTCACGCCGACGTACTTCTGCTTCATAAATGATGGAAAACCTGTAGTTTCTGACCTTCTGGCCTCTCCCTGACCCCCAAAAACCAACATCTTAATCATTCATGGAGGAATTAATTTGGAAATGATGATGAGTTTACAAGCTGCACAGCCAACAACTCCTCAGTCTGAATATAAAGAAAAACAGACAAGCATGATGGATGGCAGGTGGGGTTTTTTGTTTTTTTTGTTTTGCATTTTTATGATTTAAAGTTGTTCATCTCGATAGTTTTACCAGGATTTTTGCTATTTTTGGGCTCGTCATCTGTCTTGTACACTATCCAGCCCATAGACTGTACATAAAGATGGGTACCAACTTGTAAATTACTGTTTTGAAGCCTCCAGTTTGACATTTGTCCGTCACCGTCTTACTAAAAAAGCAAAACATGGATCTGACCGAGAGCTCGAGGACACTAGGAGCAACAATCCCCTCAAACATATCCTGCTTTATCGTGTGTTTTTCTCAAAACGGGAAGATAATTCACAAAATACCCACCAGACCTCTATACGATCAGACTTCCACGAGAGTCGCCCCCTGCTGGCCGTTAGACAGAACGCAGCTTTAAGGATTCACCACCATCCTTCCTTTATAAACAGTCTGATGTCCAGCCACATGTTTTAGGTAGAAAATTGCTTATTGATTTTAATCTTGATGTACGTTTCGTGGGTTGAGGTGTAGATTTTCTAATCTGTGAACGACTCCTCCCTCGCTGGCGTCCTGCTCCCTCCTTTATATCACAGACCCGGCAGACCGAGGATGATACTAGCATTGATTTTAGAAGAAAGTCGTCCCAACAACCACCTCAGACGTCCATCAAAGGCTTGTAGGAATTGAATCATATGTTCTTAGATGCAAATTCTGACATGGTTGTAAGGTAGAACAGGGTCTTGGGTGCAACATATCAGTACAGAGGGATACCATGCATCTCACCTGGTAAACAAGGTCCATTGATGTGCAGGCGTCGGGGCTGTAGAAAGGCAACGTGCTCTCCTTTGTCAACATCTGCCCAGCTGTTCCATTGATCATGCTGCGCTGAGGAGTCCTCCAGTAGTTTAGCTCCGTCAGGCCCTTCCAGGAGTCCACTTTGTGTCGTCTTTTCCAGTGAAGATGGTGAGCAGACCCCCACATCAGCTCCCCCGCCGTCTTGTTCAGGAAGGGCCCCTCGCTGAACGTCTTGAAAGTGGCATTGATCATCAAACGCACTGCGAGCAGCAGGTTTTCCATCATCACCGCTGTGCCCGGCACCAACTTGTTTGGAATGGTCGCAAAATCAGAAGGACACTGTGCTGTTAGGGGGAAATGTGATGTTGTCTTTCTGGCATCGCTTTCTGTAGACATGAGGTCCTCTCCGCTCCACCATGGGTGCCTCCAGAAGAACTGTGGTGGGAAATCGTTGTTGAATTTAAGCAAGCATTTAATCTTATATCCAATATGGAGAATTTTTTTTTCCCAGTTTAACCCAATGATCAAGTTCTAGAAGGTATAAAAAAAAGTTCAATCTATAATAGTGAAAAATCCTTCTAGAAATGGAAACACATCTCCGTAGGTGGAGCTCAAGCCTTTGTCTCTGAGCTGTTTTCTTAAAAACTCTTTGCAATCTGCACAAAAACATACTGAGCTGGGTGCCATTACAGCTCACCTGGTTGAGTTGGCATCCCATGTGCAGGGCTACAGTCCCAATGTGGAGATCATGAGTTCAAATCCAGCTCATGGCCCTTTCCTACATGTCTTCTCCCCTACTTTCCTGTCTCTCTCTCACTAACACTATCCAACAAAGGCCAAAAAAAAAACTTAAAAAAAACCAAAACATACTGAGCTGGTTGAAAGTCAGAAATATTTAACTGAGACATGAGCGCATTTGAACATAAACTCAACAAATCGATGATTTACATGTAAATAAATGGTAACCTGAGAGCTTTACAAGTGAATTTACCTTCATGGAATTCAAATATTTTTGATTTAGATAGAAAAAATTATGTCTTTTATAGTCACATAATGTGGTCATCTGAAGATTAGGAGACGAAAACCACCGACTGCTTCATTTGCACATGTGATTTGAACATTTTACGGATTATTTTTTGCTGTATTGTTGTTTGCTGTCAAGCAAACCTTCTGTATTTTCTCCATCTGGAACATAAAATGACTGAACCGTGTTGACGAAATAAAACAGAACCATCTGAGTGGTGGTGTTATGCAGACGGAGCAGAAATGTAGAGGCAGGATGTGGATCTGGGAGGATATTAGACACCTTTGGGTGCGATGAAAACTGTCACAGTTTGCTGTCCACTCGTTCGTTCAGCAGTTTCAGAGCCGACACTCCCACCGCTCTGCTCTGCTGCTGCTGCCGCCGTCGTTAGCTGATCTCTCTTTTGCTTCCACTTCCTCAGTAGCTCTGCTGCTTCCAAACCAGAGATTCACCATGTTTCTGCCCATTTTGATCCTGCTCAACATATTTCTATTTTATTTTCTGTTATTTTCAGGCTACAATCAGAAAGCCTCCATTATATTCTTTTCATTTTAAGGGGTTTTGAGTGTTGAAGTGATATTTTTATTTCCGGTTTAGCCATAAAAACAGGCACAAAACTGCATAATGTTAATGCTGCTGACATTTTTGTACTTAAAAGGACTTTTTTTGTTGTTGTATTTTTAATATAAATTCAAACACATTCACACATTATATTATTGTTCAGGTTGTAATCTGTAAACATCCGTATTTGTGTCATTTAAAGTGGTTTCTATTGTAGAGTGATAATTTTGTGGTCTTTTTATGTTTATTTTTCAATAAATTATAATAATCATCTTGATCGGGAAGCTTTTAAAGTGACATTTAAAAAAAAAAATTTTAAAAAAAAATTTAAAAAAATTAAAATGAAAAATAACTTTAAAAAATAAATAAATTTTAAAAAATTAAAATATATGATAAAAATAAATGAACTATAAAGAAATAAATATATTTTTCGCATTTTTTAAATTATTTTATTCATTTGTCTTTATATTTCTATTTTTATTAGCCTTTTCTTTAATGGACTCACTTTTGATTATTATTGCCACATTATTTATTCTTCTTTTTATTTCCACTTATATTTTATTATTCTTTTGTTGAAATATTTTTTGTAATTTGGCACTCTCACCACTACTCCACAGGTAAGAGCTGTAATTGTTTTAAAAAATAATACAATTTTATATACATATATACAGTCATCTACTGTATTTGATGTACAAACAGTAACTATTCTTTAAAACTTTTGTTTAGGTTTTTTTTCAACCTATGGTGGGATACGACAACAAAAATAATACTTATATCATTATAATATTTGCTTACTTTAGAACACTTATAATATATATATAATAAAAGACGAGCAGATTATCGGCTTAAGGCTTTTTCGGAATTTTGCATTAAGCGTGATCTTCCTTAGTTTTTGTATTAAAAACACTTTAATCTACACTAAAAAAAATAAAAGAAAGAAAAATACTATCAGGTACATGTTCTTACAACTTCACTAAATGCCTGGTTTCAAGAAATGAATCCACTTTATTAATTTAGATAAACCTTCTAAGTTGCAAACATTGCTTTTAAATCAGTTCTGTTGACATAAAGACATCGGTACCAACTTAACTAAATGTGTAATTTGAACTCAGATTTCTGGATTCAAAACTTAAATAAAGTTGGATTAAATTAATAATAAAGTTGACTTAATACTGTAAGAGTTAAAGGACCAGTAGGTTGAACAAATGCAACACAAAAGACATTTTAAGATGACTTTACCTAAAGAAATACAGCAAGATGTCGTATCACACAGCCACAGTTCATAATTAAAAATAAAACACACACACAAGTTAATTCTACAGTTGGTTGAGTTCATTAACCACCTTAAAGCTGAAACATTAAAAAGGCCACACATTGATGGAGAAAATGTGACTGAAGTCTATGTTCATGATTAAATAAGACACCTAAAAAACATGGAAAAAGTTTTAGGAGCAACTTTTATTTTATGATGTATAAACCTAAAAACTACAAATTGTTTGAGAAAATGGAAATTAAAAATCACTTTGTAGAGATTGTTGGTTGAGCATAAAAAGGTTAATGTGAATTTGTGAAGTCAAAGGCGGGATCCAAAGATGCAACACAGGGTCGGGGAGTGAAGACAGACGGGAATCAAGGGACACCAGGAAGCTTTTGAGGGTAGCCGAGTGAGTGAGGGGGATCCTGGGGACGCTTCCTGACGGGGAACCTGGAGACAAGACGACAGAGGCCGGGGTTCTGCTGCCAAAGCTGAGCTGGGGAGGCGACGATCAAAAACTCGGATCACCACAGAATTATTTCAAATACTTGCTAAAACTTTGTTTTTCTGTCTAATTTTAGGAGCTTCAACAAAAAAAAAAAAAAACATCCATGTCTTCTCTAATTCAAACAGAATGTTGGTTGAAGGGGAAAAAACAGCATCATTTTGAGCTTTTGTGAAACATATTCTTTTTCGCCACTGAGAATTAATTGCAAAGTATTGAAGTCGTTACTGTGTTCAACAAGGTCGTTTGGCGTTTGTGGCTCATTAAACTTCACATTAATGTTCAGAGTGAGATGATAAAGTGGCTAAACTCTGCGGGATTTAGTGTTTCGGAGCTTTTTATTGGTCATCGGGAGCAGCTACAGGTTCGTATTTACTGGCGAACGTCTTCCTGTTATGTCTCATGAATGTCGGCTGCGCTGTCGAAGGCGCTTCATTAGTGATGAGCATATTCAAGGCATTTAATCACCGACGTCGCAGATGGAGGAAAACTCCCCAAACTCCCTCGCCGCCTCTGCTTTCCTTCTGCGAGCAATAAAGAGGCTGCAGGAGCAACTCCTCGCACGATTTATGTGTGAAAGTGCCCTTTCTTAATGCCACCAAAGGTCAAGAAGCGGTAATTCGCCGGAGAAATTACCGTTGCACACGGAAAGACTGAGCGAAATAATATCAGGCATGACTGGTGTGCTGAGCGGAACCGGATTGTTTTATGGTTCCACTTTACGGTTCTCATCCGATGCTTTCTATATAATTGCTCAACGTCTTCTGGCTAAACCCGCAGCCATCGATCACGTGGGCGAGCTCAGGAGAGCTTAGGAAGGTGATCCATCCAGATGAGGCTGTAAAAACCTTTAGACGCTCTGCTCGTCCTTTGTTAGTGTTCTAGAGGAACAAACTAACCCACGTTCTCAGACCTGTTGTTGCTGCTTAATCAGCCATAAATATATAACTACTACATTAAAAAACACTTTAAATCAAAAGAATGTAATGGAGGTTTTCTGATTGTAACTTGAAAAAATAGAAATATGTTAAAATTTGTTGGAAAAAAAAAAAAAAAACGGAAAAAGAAAAAAAAAACAAATCTCTAATTTGACATCATCTTTTTTTAGTGCAGAAATGTTCGTAAAGTTAAATTTGAGAAAAAAAAACTATTGCAAAATATTTTTAAAAAACTAAATATAAATATGTTTGTTTGTATTAAAATTAAATAAATAAAAAATCTGTAATTGGAGCCACTAGAACCTTTTTCAGTACAGAAATATCAATAAAGTTAAACATGAAGAATAAAACCAAAAACCTGTAGATGCTATTTACAGTTTTGGTCTTTTTAAAATGGTTCACATGTAAATGTATGATTTTTTTGGCGTGATTTTACTTGTTATCATCTGTAATTCATCAAAACAGGAACAATCTGTGAATAATAAACTGTAAAAAAAATAATAAAAAATACATAAATAAATTAAATAAATGTGATTTTTAAATCTTTCTGGAACACCAGTCATTGCTCGTTGACTTGGGAGTGTTGCCTCAGAAACCAGATTTAAAAGTTTCAGCGAAATAACAAAAGATTTTTGTTTAGTTAGCTATAAAATATCACTTATACAATTCACAAAAAAAAACACTTTAAGAGTACCATCTAAAAGGTGGGACTTCATACTAACACTATCTGCAAAAAATGTTTGGGCACTCACTGAATTATGTTACAGGAGGACTGCAAACATGTCTCCCATCACAGGTTACCCGCCTCAAATTTTTTTCACTACAGTATGCTCAGTATTTTGAAACATGCCTAAACTTTGGGTATTTTAACCGTTTTCACTGTTGGGTGAGAGAGGCGGTCTAGGCTGACATGATTTGTGTGATGGAACTCTTCGTGGAACGAAACGTTGACAATAGATTGTCCTTGGGTAGGAGAACATTACACTGAAAATATAAAAAGATTTGGTTGAATTCTTACAGCAGTAGAGCTTTATACTTTTGACCCTTTTTTAGGTGATTTTTGGTCACTTTTGCAAATAAAAACAAAAACAAGGAGGGCTGGTGAAATCCCCCCAGTTTGACCAAATGCACTTAGACTGAAGTAGTTTTGGGTGGACCCCTTTAAACTGGCAAAGTTTAATTGCCCCGCCTGGTCCTATCGTGGATGCACTCTTAAATGAAGAGAATATAATAGAAGTTTTCTGATTATAACATGAAAATAATTATTAAAAATATAAATATGTGAGAATTTGTATTGAAAATAGAAAAACCTCATCTGTAATTTGACGCCACTGAATCTTTTTTCGATGTTATTTTTGAGATAAAACTAATGCAAAATGAAAATTACTCCGTTTTAGCCTCTTGTGTTGACAGCTAACGTGAATATTAACATTTTTTTGTGCGATTTTACTCGTTATCCTTTAATTTAACAAAACAGGGACAATCTGTGAACAGCAGAGAGCACATTTTTAATTCTCTCTTGTTAATTCTTACAGTTTTTAGCGCTGTAATATTTCCGAGGCGCTGATCGGCTCAACTTGTTTGTCTCGAGTGTGTTGATAAATGATAAACAAGCAGCAGAAAAGTGCCTTAAACTCCACGACGACGACGACGTCACATTACGCAGCGACTCCTGCTTTGCTTTGAATGTCACAAAACAAACACATTCAGATGAATTCCTTGTTCGTTGTGTGACTGAGACTCTCCCAGCTGGACTCCATCATGAAGCCGCCGTCGCTGCGTTTGCTGGAGTCCAAATCAAACATTTTGCACGCAGGGATCCTTCTAGTGGCGACAACAACGGCTCGCTGTGTGCATGAAGTAATTCTGCAGTGTTCCCTCAGACTGGCAGGGAGAACAGATTAGCTCGTTACGTTCCCAGAGCCCTTCCTGGACCGCTGCCGTCTGTAAATCTGCCTCCTCTGCTTCCACACTGCTTACATCCCCGACATTACATTATCTCGCTCTGTGTTTGTTTACGCCTCCCGACAGATTTGGCTGCAGTCCCTCCACCTTCTTCAGTGGAATCACAGGTGCTTTTTTTTTTAAAGCGTAGTGTCCATCCTCACCTCTGTCGCCTCTTGTTGTTGTGTGCTGCTCTCAGCCATCCATAATGTGCCTCTCCCTGCTGCCAACTGCAGGTTTTTTTTTTGGCAGATCTACAGTTTGCTTGCATGGATGTGAGGTCACCTTGTTTCTGCAACAAAAAAAACCCTCCTGATTGTCATGTTTGGTCCTTTATTTTCCAGTTAAAGTCACAGAAATGCTCCTGCTCCTCCATCCAGCTGACAATTATTCACATTTTTTGACAAAAGGTGCAAAATGGGACAAACTCCTGTCAGTCGGTGCGGCCCGGCTGACAGCAGCAGCTCCCTCATTTCCCTCTCAGCATGCAGGTACCTCGTCTGTCGAGGAAGTGGTTTCGGTTTGTTTTTCGGCTTCCCTTTCTTTGTTCTTAGAGCGACAGAGCGATCGGCTCCTACATCCCCCAGCTGTGTTTTCGTAGCTCATCCTGGGAGCTAATTCGACTGCTGAGCAATGTGATGAGACAAAGACAGAAATGAAAAAGTGGAAATAACCTTAAACAAAGCGGCAGAATGTAATTACGCCGCCGTGTTTCTTGGTTTGGGTGCAGCTGTTCAGAGGTTTCCTAAACCAGCCTGTTCTGGTGCTTCATGAGCGATCGCCGGTGCACAGGTGTGGAGGTCTGCTCGTAGACAATGCAAACAGGTGACGAATTACAGAAAAAAAAAAAAACTGAATAAATGAGTGGAGAAACGTAGTGAACGCAGGTGCTTCCACACACAGGTGCGCTGCAGGGTAGAATTAAACAATTAACATCCAGGCATGCTCGGAGAAATGTGTGAAAGTGCTGCTGATTCTGATTTGATATCACGATGGCAAAAAGGAAATGATCTCAGTGAGTTTGAAAGAGGGTTCAGTGTTGGGGCACAGAGGGCAGGAGCTCCAGACTGCTCACCTGGATTGTGTTTCCACATTTAATGAAGTGACGCCT
>NW_007577804.1:872815-877450 GCF_000690725.1 Stegastes partitus | reverse complement strand
CCTGCCTCAACAACTCATCATAACTGCGGTTCTTGCACACTTACTTTGGATTCCCATTTATTGTAGAATCCAGTTAAGTCTTTGCTTTTGATCCCTTGTTTTGCACCTCAATGATGAGATTTGAAACCCAGCTGCTGGTAACCACTCCACCATCCAGGCTCAGAACTAAGGTGGACCTTGTTGTGGAAATTTTCTATGATCTTAATAAAGTCCAGTAATCCGAGTTGTCTTTCTCTTGTTTTATTCAAAGCTTTGTAGGTACAGGTCATACAGAATGCAAGCAGTCTGCAGGAGAGTACACATAAGTGCAGGCAGCATAGTATTCTTATACATGTACAGGCGTGGTCTTTACTCCAACGGTGTAGAACAATCCCATGCTTGGAAAACAACAGCTGGGGGTACAGGGTGTACTCAAGACTAAACACATTGGATCAGACATCAAGAAATCTAAACACATGGGATGCAACAAGTTCGTGTTCCTTATAATCTTCTTCCCATGAACAACTTCTTCTTCCCGTGTACGATCACTAATCTTTTGCCTTGATGTTATGAGAACACATTTTTGTAACCTTTCCACTCAGCTTTAAGGAAAGTTAGTGAAACTTGCTTTGACATTCTTCATGCAGATGCAGTATTTTTCCATTACAGCCTCATTTTTTCTGTTTTTACAGTTTTCATCTGAGGGCAGATACAACACAAGCAATGACCTAGTCAGGTGAAAAACAATCTAGATAAGTGCCATAGAAAAAATTCAAGTGTGTTAGGGCCAGTAGCAGGCTGTGTGGGAGGTAATAGGCAATTTTTATTTATGTATTTTATTTTATTTTATTTTAAATTGTTGTTTGTCTTCAGTCTGTCAAGTGCAAAGGTGTTCAGTGAGGAGCTGGTCTTTAGTCTTTTCTTAAACACTGAGAGGGAGTCAGGAGATTGAACAGAGTTTGGTAACTCGTTCCACCACATAGAAGAGTCCAGCTATCAACCTCGGGCCCTGTTGAGGTGGTTGTATCAGGAGGTTTTTATTGGTCGAGCGTAGTGAGCGGGAGGCAGTGTAGATCTGAATGAGAGAGTTCAGGTAGGAGGGAGCTGCTCTCGTTGTACTTTTGTAAGCAAGTGTCAGAGTTTTGAATTTGATGTGGGCAGCAACTGGAAGCCAGTGAAGAGATTTGTTTTTGGCTGGTTGATAACCAGATGTGCTGCTGCGTTCTGGATCATCTGCAGAGGTTTGACTGTGGATGCGGGGAGGCCTGCCAGTAAGGAGTTGCAGTGGTCGATACGTGATATTATTAGAGCTTGTACCAGGAGTTGTGCTGCATGTTCAGACAGGAAAGGTCTGATCTTCCTGATGTTGTACAGGGCGAATCAACATGAGCCTTGAAGGTTAGTTGGTCATCAATCATGACACCCAAGTTTCTGGCAGATTTTGTGGGTTTGAGTTGGGTTGAATCAAGCTGGGTGTTGATTTCTTGTTGTAGCGAGGGACTGGCCGGGATGACAAGGAGCTCAGTATTAGAGAGGTTGCGTTGAAGGTGGCATTTCTTCATCCATGCCGAGATGTCTGCAAGGCATGATGAGATCCAGGCAGAGACCATGTGATCATCCAGGGGGAATGGCAGGAAGAGCTGGGTAGAAACCATGGGCCTAGATTATTGCACCAAGTGAGGTTGTGTATATTGAGAACAGAAGGGGACCAAGCACTGACCCTTGAGGAACCCCTGTGGATAGGTTGTGAGGTTCAGACACTTTTCACAACACTTTTAACCACAATAGTATGGAACAAGCTAACCCTGACATTATAATGTTGTATGTTAGCTAAAATTATGATGTTTTATTGTAGTAATTATATGATGTTAGCTAACATTATGACAATGTGTGTTAGTATTTGGAGGATGTTAGCTAACATTATATGTTGTAGGTTAGCTAACACTATGATATTGCATGTCAGCTAAGACTACGATGTTTTCTAGTGTTGTATGTCAGCTGCGATATTGCACGTTAGCTGAGATTGCAGTGTTGTATGTTAGCTAAAAGTACAATGTCAGTTAAAACAATAATGTGTTTTAAGATTACAATGCCGTTAGCCAACATTACAGAGTTTAATGCTAATCACAATGTTGTATGTTAGTTAATAGTATGATGCTGGCTAGCCTTACATGTTAACTAAGGTTACGGTGTTGTTAGCAAACAATATAATGTATGTTAGCTAAGACTACAGTGTTGTAGGTGGGTGACAATGTTGTATGTTAGCTAATAGTCCACTGTTAGCTAACATTATAATGCTGTATGTCAGCTACGATAACAACGTTGTTAGCTATCAATATAATGTTGTACGTTAGCTAAGACTACAGCGTAGTATCTGGATTATGATGCCTTAACTTAGCAAATAGTGCAATGTTACCTAACATAACGATGTTGTGTGTTAGCCAACATTACAATGCTGTACGTCAGCTAAGCTAATAGAATGACGTTAGCAAACAGAGAGTTGTTTGACAAGATTGCATTCAAAGAAAGATTCAAAGTTTGTTTTTTTGCATATAAAAATGTATTCAATAGATGAAAATGTTAAAATCTAATTAAATACTTTTCTAAAATTAGATTCAATTAGTGACAAACATAAGTATTGGTTCTATACAATTTAAACAGATTTTCTGAACACACTTGCGGGAATTTTCACAACAAAGTTTGAATAAATATGTTTTCTCCTATATCCGCCTCACTTCTTCTGCATGACATTTTCATGTTTTCAGCAGCACTGACAGCTTTTCTTGCTTTGTCTCCATAATATAGGCGCTGCTATAAGGTCCATGCTTTCCCGGGGGATGAACCTTATATTGGACCTTGACTTAGAATAACTTCGTCTGCCTCCATTAGGAACAAATGTGAGAGCATCTCCATTCAGCAGACATGGTTCTTCTTTACAGCTCTGCTAAACGCTGATCCATCTCCAGCCACTCAGCCTCATTTTCTGAATTATAACAGAGAAACCACAGAGTATTTCCGCCCCTGCCGCGCTGACACTTTGATCTCGGTGTTTGTCGGCGAATCTCTCTCTGCCGCTGTTCGTCTCTTTTCTGCTGCTTCATCAGCCACTCGGAGTGTCGCTCGCATCCACGCGGACAAACATGTTTGTTTCCTTTCACTCCAAACGGCCTCACAAAGCCTCCATCTCGCCGCTGCACACACAAAGCCAGACCGTCCACTTCCCTCCTCTCATCTTCTAACTTGTTTTCTCCCCGCTGCTGCTGCCTTAATACTTTCATCAGCCTCTAAACAAACAGTGGCCTTAATGAGTTTGGCAGATGGTGCCGCCAATTTATCTACTTGAATTTCCCTAAGATGGGTGAGATGGAAGTGGCTCTAATAGCTAATAGTAGGTTGACCTTCAAAGAGAATGAAAGCCACGGATAAAGACACTTTTGAAAATGCTCGTCGCAGCAGCTCTCTCTCAACATCTAGCATGCATTTGCAGAAATTCACAAATTATAGCCGGCAATGAAACGCTCCTTGGTCTTATAGCTCTCATTAGAGTTGATAACAACAACGTTTAATCCGTTTCTTACACCTTTTTCTGTTAAAAAAAAAGCCTCTCCTCACCCCAAACTCTGCATTAAAACGCTGTCCCGAGTCTTCCCACATTAGCATGTGAGCTGCAGAGCAAAAATATGTTTAATCATGTCAAAATATTTTCTTGCAACCTGAGACGTTTTAATGTATTCGCGCTGCTAAAATATGCAAACACCAGTTCTTGAGGCTTTCTTAGCGAGAGACAAGGAAGGGAACAAGAGCCTGCTGAGCCTAAATGTAAGAGACAGAGCTGACCGGGGGAATAAAAAGATGAGGAATAAGATCATACAGCCACACTTCAGTGCCTTCTTGCTCCAGTCCTCTTACAAATGCCTTGTCTTTGTAATTGAATAGACATAGTAGATATTTCGAGTCAAAGGGAATCGAGTGTTTGCAGCGTGAGCTTCTATCTATTATTCATTAAAGTCAAATAATGCGGGACCTCGTCCAGCGCTCATCATGTCCACGGGGCCAAACGCTGGAGCAGCAGTTATGTTTGCAGTCAACTGGAAAACTCTGAAAATTCTACTTTAGAAAAGTTGTAAATGCAATACTACAGAGAAAGAGAGAGAAAAAAGTTTCTTTGTAGTTTCTGCTTTACAGTATTTTCAGGCTTTAATCCAGATCAGACAAATGTATTTACAATGGATTAGCAATATCTTTTACATTTAGCAGAAAATATCCCAACATGTTATATTATATAACATCATATCTTGCACTCCCTGATTAGTTTTTCCTGATGCAGGAAACCTTTCTGCTCTGTCCCCTTTGCTGCAGCAAATCTGCATATTTCCCCACTTTGGGTTTAATAAAGGTTAATGGTGTCTTGTAATAAAACTACCAAATAAACAGCTGTTTCCCTCATTAGCGATTTAGACAACATTTAGTTTGCTAAAAGCCCCTTTTTAAACTGTTGGTTTTGCAGTGATATCATATCATTTTTTAGGACAATCAGGCCAAGATTAAGTCATTTATTGGGGCTTTTATCTCTTCTTTGGATTTTGCTTCAGAAACTCTCAAATAAATCCCAAACTGTTGATCCACAATTATTTGGGTGCACTTTGTGCTCAACAA
>NW_007577804.1:868184-870845 GCF_000690725.1 Stegastes partitus | reverse complement strand
AAGGGCCTGTAACTCTGAAAATATTCATAGAATGAAGGTGAAACTTGGCTTCATTAAATAAACTGAAGTTAATGAACACAAGAAGGTGGGTCAGGTGGGAGGTGCTGATGGATTCTTCATGGAAGAACATTATTAAGTCCTTCATTCATCATCTCTTCTGGCTGCAGGTGAGCGAACCAGGGGAAATCACTGCAGTTAAGTCAAACAGAATCTGTTCTCCTACAGTGAAGCTGCAAATGTAAATGTAATAGACCATCGCCCCCATTTCAGGAAATTTTTGCACGTTTCTGAGTTTCCAGCTCGACAGTGCTGATGTTTGGAACGACGCTTGCTCTGCGGCTGTCAACACGTTTGACGAAGCAGCTGGGACGCAGGGCAGCAGAGCTTTTAGCTGACAGCTGGATGTGCACATGATGTGAACCCTCACTGGGCCAACGGAGCTGACAGCAGCCAGCGACACATTTAAACACCAACCTAAATACGAGAGTCGGCCGTCTGTAGGTCCCTGCTTCACTTTAACAGTTGGGATGCATTTGAAAAAATCATCGAACAGTTGAAACCAGAAGTTTACTTTCACTCTATTACATTTACTGTCTGACATTAAATCAGACGAAACATTTCCTGTTTCAGGTCAGTTAGGATTACCAACATTATTTATATTTGCTAAACGCCAGAATAATGAGAGTGGATTTTTTTTTTTATTACTTTCTTTAAAGTCAGAAGTTTACATCCATCTCCTTAGTATTTGGTATCGTTGCCTTTCAACTGTATGACTTGGGTCAAACTTTCTGGGTTTCCTTCCACAAGCTTCTCACAATAGTTTGATGAATTCTGGCCCATTCCTCCTACAGAACTGGTGGAACTGAGTCAGGTTTGTTGGCCTCCTTGCTCCACAGACCTTCTCCAGGACTGAGATTTGTGATGGCCACTCCACAACATGGACTTTGTTGTCCTGAAGCCTCTCTGTAACTCATCTGGTGGTATGTTTAGGGTCATTGTCCATCTGAAGACCCATTTGCGCCCAAGCTGTAACTTCCTGGCTGATGTCTTGAGATGTTGCTTCAATATTTCCACATAATGTTCTTTCCTCATGAGTCCATCTATTTAGTGAAGTGCACCAGTCCCTCCACACCATGATGCTGCCACCCCCGTGCTTCACAGCTGGGATGGTGTTCTCAGGCTTGCAAGCTTCCCCCTTTTTCCTCCAAATGTAACGATGGTCATTATAGACAAACAGTTCAGTTTTAGTTTCATCAGACCACAGGACATGTCTCCACTGATGAAGCTCTTTGTCTCTGTGTGCATTTACAAACTGTAATCTGGCCTTTTTAAGTTGCTTTTGGAGTGATGTCTTCTTCCTCTCTGAGCATCCTTTCAGCCCATGTCAGTACAGGACTAAAAAAATCTCTAAAAGATTCTCTCTCTCATTATTCCGTCACTTAGCAAATATAAATAGTTTTGGTAATCCTAACTGACCTAAAACAGGAAAACGTTTGGTCACCTTTTTTATGTCTTGACGTCGTTACATGAAGGGACTTTCTGATTGAAACGTGACGGCTTTTTCTAATTCAAACCTGCAGCTACCGTCTCTGTGTTTGTAGAGACATCAAGTGAGGATCCAAGTGTACGGACGTGTGTTTGTTCCATCTGGCAAAACTTCACACCGTCTCTTCTTTGTTACTTCAAATGTCATCTTCACAGATCCCCCCTAAATCCTCTTTTTCTCGCCGACTGATGCTGGGAATGACACTGACACTATCTGCGGCTTCTTTTGCATTCGGCAGCTTCAGATCCTCGTCTGCATGAAACCGCATTAAGCGGAGATGCGAAGTGCTCAGGCACATGCGGTCCGAATGAATTCATGAATTCCCTGCCTTTTATTTCCCTCCTGACGGTTTTCTTTCCTCCGCGAAGGACGAGCGAAGCGATCGTTTCCATATTGATTGACAAAGAACGATTTACTGATCGCTGCTTTGACTCCTCATACCGGCAGCTTTTCATGTGCAAGTGGAGAAATGAGTTTATGGAAACAAGAATCCTTGCAGCTCGCAGAGATATCATCATCGGAAACCGTCTGTGATTGTAATCCTCCACGTATTCCTCTCTGATGTAAATGTAAATATGTTTGTGCAGCGTGTGCTTGTCCATCCGTATACGTTGGTTTGTGCATATTAAAGTGAGTTTCTCGCTTCACTGCTGCCATCTGTGCAGTGGCATTTGAGGGAAACCGCTGGTTTGAACAATGATGATTCTTTTTTGTGCTCAAAGAGTAAAGAAAAGAACCGTTTCTACCTTTAACCAATCAAACATTGGGGGCTTTTTAATAAACATAAGGATTATCAGTGTGAGTTATGCCTCGCAGTAACTTGTTAAAACAGAAATCTATGATCCAGTTTGTCCTTTTGTTAGCATGCAGGCTAAAATCTACAGACACTGGCCTCTTTTACTGAGCAATAGTAGAACAGTAACAGAAACTATCTGGCTACTTTCATAAAACTGCTGGAAAAGTAAAAGACTTGAAGCCACCAGATGAATGCAACGAAAAGTTTTGCTTTTCCCAATTTAAAAACAAAAAACATTCATCTAGATTGTGAAAATGTTTCTTGCGTTAGAACAGATTTACTTCACGTCTCCTGATGCTCAGCTTCATATGAATCAAAT
>NW_007577804.1:863854-865043 GCF_000690725.1 Stegastes partitus | reverse complement strand
AAACACAATTCTTTGCATTTGGCACAAAGTATCTGAGTTGTGGCACCAAAAATGACCTGGTTTGATTTAGGAAAATACCAAAGTTTGGGTTTTTCTGGATTACCAGGGTGACGCCTCGTCCAATGTGTGACTGTGACAGTAAAGCAATAAAATAAATGGCAAAGGTACGTTGATTAGAAACATATTTGCAACTGACCACAAATACAATCCACTAGAAAATCTGCTTTCGTTGACAGTTTTTTATTTTATTTTATTTATTTATTTTAGAGTTACAGGCCCTTGAAGGGATGGATTGAAATTCTGCAGTTTTTCCATTGGCGTTTTTTTCCCCATCATTTCTGAGCCTCAGAACTTCATCAGTACAGCAGATAGACACATGGCATTTAGGAGGAAGAACACATCTGAGTTCTGGTAGAAACTGACACCAGATCAGTTCTACATCCATCCAGGTGTCACAGACTAAAGATTAAAACTATGAACACAGAATGAATCCTGTCTATAGATGGTCCTGGTATGTTCTGGAGGTAAAATGATCCTTTCATTGTCTAGAACTTGTTCTGACCAACCACCATCACACAGTTTACCCAGAATGCACTTCATCACAAACACACCATCGCCACCTTGAAGCATGGCGGTGGCAGCATCATCAAGGCAAAAAGGAGACATTTCATTGTCTAGAACTTGTTCTGACCAGAGTTTGTCAGGTTTGGGGCATTTTGTGTCTCGTTTCTCTTTTTTTGTGCTATTTTGTGTCTCGTTTCTCTTGTTTTGTGTTATTTTGTGTCTCATTTTTCTTGTTTTGTGTCTCGTTTTTGTCATTTGGTGTCACGTTTTGATCGTTTTAGACGTCTTTGGGACAGTTTTGTCTCTTTGTGACATGGAACTATGATACATCCCATAATACTGACGCTCAAAGTTGGTTGTAATGAGAATTTTAAAATTAGATTGTGACACCTGGATGGATGTAAAATAGATTTGGTTGTAGAGTTCAAATGTATTCTTCAGCTCTGTGTCCGTCTGCTGTATTTAAGAAGCTATGTGGTTCAGAAATTCAAAAATCTGGGCCCTCCTCTGTGCACTCCTCCGTGCACTTGAAGGGCCTGTAACTCTGAAAATATTCATAGAATGAAGGTGAAACTTGGCTTCATTAAATAAACTGAAGTTAATGAACACAAGAAGGTGGGTCAGG
>NW_007577804.1:854316-862079 GCF_000690725.1 Stegastes partitus | reverse complement strand
GAACAGATTTACTTCACGTCTCCTGATGCTCAGCTTCATATGAATCAAATCCTTCTCCTTATACACTATATGAAGAGTTCATTTGCAAAAACAGATCACTCCATTTTGTAGATTTTCAGAAAACGAATGTTTTGTGTTGTTTGCTTGAGATAATCTCAGTCAAACTGAAATTGAGTGGATCTGACTCAGTAGGAAAGACATGACTAAAACAGAGATAACTTAAGTTTGACTGATGTTGTCGATGGAAAAGTGGGTTTTCTGAAGGTTTGTGAAGATGAAGAGTTATCTGTTTTTTTTTTAAATATATTTTTTTTGGCCTTTGCCTTTATTTAGTGCAGTAGAGGGAGAAGAATGGGGAGAGACCTGCAGCAAAGGGTCGTGAGCAGGATTCGAACCCACAACCACTGCATCGGGGACTGTAGCCCCTGTTCATGGGCCGTCCGCTCTACCAGGTGAGCTATAGGGGGGCCCGAGTTATCTGTTTTTGCAAATGAACTCTTCAATTCGTCTTCATCCTCTGACTTTCAAGCAGTTTCATTTTTTGCGATATACTTTTGTGATATAAAGTCCTGCACCTCTGTGGAAACAGATGCTGCACATATTTAACTATTTGGTTTTTTGCAATCTTAAAAAAACTTTTTGACTCTCCTCTGCTCGTTGGCTCCTCTGTTTGCTGTTTCTGACCCATGTTGTATTTACTTTATTGCTCATGTAAGTTTTATTTTTGCTCTTATTTATCTCACTGCCTACAGTTCAGTCAAAAAACTCCCTAAAACTTTGCTCATGTGACCATCGGCCACATCGAGTCATTTATGGCTGAAGTTGGACAATTTTCTTTGGATTTTTTGCTGTTTTTTAAAGGATCTAGTGCAAACTGTTTATTTTTGGCCATTTAAATTAATTGTATTTTTTTTAAATACCCTTATTAAACAAACAAACTTGTTTTCTAATAAATTTATTTTTGCAAGGAAACTGATACTTAAGGATTTTTTTTTAACAAGACAGAGTAAATAAATAGATAGAATGAGGTTATGTTGATGAAATATCACAATTCTGACCTTGGATTTCGTAGATTTTCCAGATTTTCCTGATGTCATACGTGATTCCTTTATGGACCATTGAAAAGTTGAAAATCAGAAGACTCTACTACAGTGTTGATGGTGTAATTATGACATATTTTTTGGTGCTTTAAGGTGTTAAAAGCTGCAGTAATAGATATTTTTATGTTACTGATGGACTCATATGTGCAACAGCTAAATCCCTATTACACCCTCCTGCAGCCCATAATTTGGTTTCTTTGTCATCATTCTTATTTCCAACAGTTGTGTTTTAAGTGCAAAAACTACCTGCACAGCAGCAACCAGCAGATAAGTAAAGTCACACAGAAACCGTCCAGTATTCTGTCAGCTTTGTATTTACAGCTCGACCCAAAGTGGCCAAAACAATTAACGGGCAGCTTTAAATGAGCCTCCGTTAAGCAGGAAACACACATCATTAGGTCTGAGCATAAATCCAGGGCTTTGGTATATATGAGGCCCTTCTGGAGCAGCGTTCTTCCCTCCCACCCTCCTCCACACATTACACAGTACAGGCAGGTCAGCAATCAACTTATTGATGATACAGTAGATTATTGCGGCTGATTAATGAGCTGCCGGCGTCTGGTCCTAACTCCTGCCACTTTAGCGTCTGACTGAGCCGTATTGACAAACCAGACAACGGAGCTTTCACTGTCACCCCGCACTGTATCAAAGCGTCCGACCAAGAGCCGGCAGAAATCAAGTAATTGATAGTAAATTAGAGTGCAGGATGATTCAGTTTCGGCCTCATCCATTACGCCGAGCAGCCGACGTGTCAGGACCGGGACCGGGCCGGACTCGCCGGAGGATTGATCGTAAACACGAGCCAACACCTCGGAGGAAAAATATTTCACAGCTCGGACGGTTAATGTGCTTCACCTGCTGTCAGGAAGTGTGTCCAGAGACCAGGCGCGTTGCTGTCAGGCGCTCCATCAAAATGATAGAATTAGGCGTTAATACATAATAAAGAGCAGCTGCAATAATTCAGTTAACAGTGATTCGTCTCACAGCACGTTCATGTTTGTTCTTTAAATTTTATAATACGTAGTAATTCATAAATATAAATGGATGCTTTGCAGAAGGTTTGCAGTCATTTAAGACCCTTCGAGTGAAATCATTGACGCTTCAGTTGCACAAAATACAAGATAAAAAAGCGAACAATGAATTGTGTGATGCATTAGGAAATATTTGTCAGTAGTTTCGCTGGTTTTTAACCCAAACATGAACGTAGATTCTCAAGAGATTTATATGAAATTAATAAATAAATTTGTCCTTGTGTTCATAAACCCCACTGTAGATGTTTTGTGGGGAAACTATGACTTTTCTTTCCTTGTTATTGTTTTTCTTCAAGTCATGTCATTCCCTTGCACCAAATACCGCACAATGAAACTCACAAAAAATAACAAAAATATGAGTTAGCTGTTCAGTAGTCACCTATAATTTGTGATTTTCAGTCAATTCTTAAACCCATTGGAAATGTAAAAATGACAAAAACAAAGTGAGGAGGTTGGTACTGAATGAAGGAAAATAATAAATAAACATCTAATCTGTTGGGGTGTATTTTTTTCCAAATGTAAACGAGAAGCAGCTTCCTTTGTAGCACAGGAATCGGTAACTTATTGGACTCTCTGGTGGCCGCTGATGCCGATCTTCAGTGACCTTTAGACGGATGCTGTTCCCTCAGGACGGGTATCAAACACGCGAGCAGAGGAACGCTTTTTAAACTGCATGCAGGATTCATAACAGAGCGTCGAGAGGAGCGGCTTCAAACCGAGAGCTCTGCACCGAGGAAGCCTCTCCACTTCCACAGCTGCAGCCTCTCCACTTAAAACCAGAAAGAAAGCTTTGATGGAGGCTGTAAAATATGACGGCGAGTTTTCGACTGAGCATTAAATCGGGATTTTGAGGTCAATGCGTACCCCTGCACCGACTCAGTTGTGCTCAGTTTGTGAGCACATTTAGCAAAATCTGTCACCAAACTGTGTTTTTACCTCAATCTGTTACAGTGCCGTGTACACGTGCCTACCTTCTCCCACGGGTTCCAGATTTCCGACAATCTGCGTGTGCATGGATGCTTGTGGTTTTTTTTTTGTTGTTGCCACGCTGCACGTCATCCTTTGTGTGCATCTTTACAGTGTGTGTAATCCCAGCCTGCAGGTGCTGCCGTACTGTATGTTGTCGCGTGCGCTTCCTGATGTGCAACCTGGCCAGTGGTCTGTGCGCCGCGGATAAAAGGGCCAGCTGCCGCCTCAGCTCGCTGCCACATGGAGGCCGACCAGCAGCGCTCCTGGACACAGAGATTAGAGAATACATGAGCGAGGCCGACGGCTTCCGACAGAGGAGGCACGAAATCGCAGCTCGAGAGAGCGATAAGTGACTGACAGGCAGCGGTTGGGTCGGCGTTGCATCAGCAAAACAGCATTGTGGGTATAATAATGAATTGATACGGAGGCTGTAAATAACAAGCTGCTCTCCAGAGTCCTGGATGTATGTTCATTTGATGCGTTTAAGGCTCGGTTTCTGATAGCATGTCATACACTGACTGAGTAAAAAAAAAAACACCAAGAAGCTTAATTCTGCGTGTTGACGAGGCCCCGAATCGACCAACGCTGGCTCGCTCTGAACAAACAGTTTGAAGCTGTTTGCAGTGGCAGGGGCGACCAGAAATTTGTGGCAAATAAGGCCAAATGTTTGCTGGCTTCGCACACATGTTTGTCTGCCCTGCTGACAAATTCAAACCGCAGCTTTCCAACTTTGCTGCGGGACACGTTCGCTGAAACAAAAGCTCATTTCACACAAGTTGAGAACACAATGAGCTGAATGTTTAATTCATTTAGAAGCTGTTGTTGCTGTGGAGGTTTAAATAACCAACTTCCATATATGCAGTTTGTCCAGTGAACTGACCGAGGTCGTGCTGCTTATCGTAGTTCCGGTGGCTTCGACTAATAAATCCAAACGTGTTAGTCTCTTAAGCATTCATATGAAAAGCCTTTTCCAGAACTTAAACTGCCCAAAAGTGATGCTGTGTTCATGACTTGGTGCAAAAATCCAGCTGAAATTGGTCCTGAAGATGTGTTTGCATGAGTGGGAGAGTTCAGACGACCAATTGAACAAGTGGACACTGATTTCAAGCAGGTTGGATTGTTTCTTCATCTGTGTTTGACAGAGATGCACCACATGGTCAACAGAGCAGCGAGCAGCAAATTTGAATATTTGTTTTTTTTCCGCAGCTCTTTAACTTTTCTAAACCAAAGTCTGCGATGTCAGCAGTCGAGGCTTCGTCCTGCATTTTCCCCCAACAGACACGAACCGGGACAGGCGGTCGTTAGCATCGTGTTAATGCAGGATGTAATGGCGCCTGTTGCCATGGTTACCACTCACCGTTAGAACCACGTATCCCCCGATGCAGGTCTTTGTGGTGTTTCTTTTGAATGGGAAACAAAACATGAGCTCCAGTGGTGTTTTTCTACATGTTGTAACACAGTCAGTTCATTTTCTTGCACTCTGATGCCGTTAATGCAGATTTGCTGCTACAAAAGTTAATGCTGTGTTTAATATTTCTATAACAAAACATGACAAGTGTCCATTTTCTTTGGATCTAATTATCACGGCGATATTTTATTTGTTTTTCCAGAAACTAAAACAGAAGATATTTTTCTCCTGAAGCCATATCATTTGGTTGTAGGAGACAAAGAACTGCTTTATCCAAAAGCATAAATAATAAAGTTGAACCTTTAAGTCGACTTTTCTTAAAATCAAAACTGCTCATTTGAGAGGAATCAAATGATTTAAGTGTATTAAACTTAAATTAATGTTATTTGTGTGTAGCAATCAGTTTAAGTTGGTTGAACAAATCTCTTCTTTTAAGGTGCAGCTTTATATTAATTTCATATTTTAACTATATAAACTATATATTAACTACCTGAACAGCTTATGTGCCGGAGCTGCAAGGATACGAATGACGCACAGAAGCTTGTTTCCTTTCTACTGATTTAATCGTTTTATGTATATATATATTGATTTATTCCTTTTTTTTTTATATGGATAAGAACAGGAGAGCAGCTTCTGTTCTGTCGGTTTTTCAGGCCATTGTTACGACACTCAGCGTCTAAATCGGTTCCACATTATTTCCTTTGGAGAAGAGATCCTGCACATAATGATGCACAAGGAAACTCGTTTGTGTTTAAATGGACAGAGCAGAGTTCTTCCATGTAGTTTTGGCAAAGCTAGTGTCTTTTTATTGTTTTTTTTTTTTTAATAGCTTATTATATGTACAAGGAGACGAGAGTTTGAAGGTCCATCTGCCTGTTTGTCCTTCAGAGAGCAACAACGCTCATTCATCCCTCGCTCATAATAAGGCTTAAGTGTTTGCTAATATCCAAAGAGACGAGAGGAACTAAATGTGAGCCCGAGCTGTGTCTCAGCCATTGATTTTCAATAATAAAAAGCATAAATCCGATACAATTAAACAAGCAAACTGTTGGAGAAAATGAACATTTGCCTGATAAGTATTAAGTCAATTTTACGGCTTCTGACGAAAGGTCCTTGTGCGAGTTAGAAGGAAGTTCAGCTGCAGCTCTGCAGGCTTGTGAAAGACTTTAGCAGGAAGAAGGCTACGTTCATCTAATAATTCATTCATTTTTTTGAGGCCCCGTGGACGATACAAGTCGACGGGTTCAGTTTTATGTGAACATCGGCCTTCAAGCTCCACGTTCAAGTCAACAAGCTCTTGGCTGAGCTGCGGCGGCTCGGAGCCAAGCAAAAGATTTGTTTGCCGGATGCAAAAAAAAAAGAAAACATTATTTTTGTTTTATTGTTTCATTTTGCAATATAGCAATGGCAGCACATTACGCCTGAGAGCATTACTTTAATTGGACCATCATAGAGAGATGTATGAGTGGGCGTGTTGGTCTGTTGGTCATTGCTATAATGGAATGGACATATCTTTTTAGAGTCATCAGATTGCAGCGTTTAAGTGGCTGCTATTTTCTGGCTGATGTTAGCTGCCATGTAAAAAGGTTCATTTAACTGATGGACACAAAAGCAATGCACTGCTGAGTGTTCAGTTTCCTCGTTTCCTTGCCTCCGATTGGTAGATTCATAATATCAAGCTGCCTAAGTGAGCCAGTGGGGTTTTTTTTCCATGAACTAAACGTTTCATTTTGCGTGTTTTCCGACAGCCTGTGAGTCGGATTTCAGTTTATCGGTGCAGAATCGGTTCTGCTGCCATCGAGGTTTCAAATATGTCTAACCAACAGGTCTTGCTAATCCTTCCACCCATCCATTAGCTTATCCTTTTAGAGGATCACAGGCGGGTTGGAGTCGATCCAAGCACTGAGCGAGAGGCGTCCTGGTCAAGGCGTTCGGCCAATCAAAGCACTAAGTCCTGCTAAGTAAATGGGAAAATATGTCGTTTGTCTACGGCCTCTCAAAGAGCACACAGAGGCTTTTTTCTTTTTTTTTTGACCAAACAAACGATTTTGGTCACGTTATGGGCTGGAATCAGTTAAGGTTTGGGAAACATTGCGGTTGAGGACAAAATGACTGAAGGTTCTTGTCACCATAGTTAGAATAATAAGCTATTAAAAACATAAACGCTAAAAAAAGCAAAGAAAAAAAAAAACAACACTGACTGCAGAAAAAGAAAAAGAAACCTCTTGTGCTAATGTTCAGTGTTTTGTTGGCCCGCTCATCCACCCTGACCTCCTCTCTACAAAGACTTTATTGCTCTTTTGCCCTTTAATAAACTCAACAACGCCATGGAGGGGGGCAACAGATGAAAACTGAAAAATTCTAGCATCAATATCAGATATATATTTATATATGTAAGGTGAATGAATGAATAAACTAATAAAATAAACCGGTAACCTCTTGTGCTCATGCCCAGTGTTTTGTTGACCCACTCATGGGCCCTGACCTCCTCTCTACAAAGACTTTATTGCTTTATTTGCTTCGCCCTTTAATAAACCCGCTAAAGTCCTGAAGGGAGGACAACGGATGAGAACTGAAACATTCTACAACTCCATTGATAGCCTATCAAACACTGGAATGTTAATAATTCAGAGAATTTGTTTGTAATTTGTTGAAAAACAAACAAACAAAAAATGCGGTGATTTGATGAAATCCAGTGCAAAACTAGCATGAACATAAATTAAATTTAAAAAAATAATAAACAAATAAAAAAACAACATTAACAGCGGAACAGAGAAACAAACAGTAGCCTCTTCAGTTGATATCTAGTGTTTTGTTGACCCACTCATCTGCCCCGACCTCCTCTCTACAAAGACTTCATCGTTCTTTTGTGCTTTAATAACCTCACTAATATCATGGATGGGAGAAACAGATTAAAATTTTCAAAAATAGAAATCTACAACTAGAATTAATAGCATATCAGTAGCAAATATTGGAGCATTTACAATTTAGTGAAAAAAAAAATGTTGTTTTCAGATGTTTTTATGAATGTATTTGACAATTTCTCCTTTAAAACAACTTTATTTAAAAAAAAACAAACAAAAAAATAATTACTGCAGGAAAAGAGAAAATAAAAACAATAGTCTCTTGTCTTAATGTCCAACGTTTTGTTGACCTCCTCATTGTCATGTCTCGTACCAGGTGTTAGGTTTTATTTAGTTTTTTGTCTTGTATTTGTGTTGTCTCGTGGCTTTTATTTTGAAACCTCTTTGCCCT
>NW_007577804.1:827144-853402 GCF_000690725.1 Stegastes partitus | reverse complement strand
ACTGCTCCATTTGAATAATGTTAATATAAAAAGTCATTACAATGAAGCACAAAGTGATTCCCATGAAGCATTCTTTTCTTTAAGGTCTAGATGCTTTTAATTCATCTAAAGTCCAATTCTGCAGGCTGCTGACATTAGTGCAGTTTTTTTCATATTTATATATATCCAATGCAAAATATATGGAACAATCCCGTTTGAAATAATCAAAGAAATGGATTCAATTAAAGTGCCAAACAGATCCAGGTCCTTGGGATAAGTACTCAATTCATTTTAACATAACAGCACATTATTATGGAGCCACAGGGTGACCTTAATTCCGCAGTCAGTCCCATTTGCAATTCAGAGATAAAACTGCACGGCTTTTTCAACAGAGAAGATACAGAGTGACCTTCATTACTCAGCAAACCTATTTAGAAACCACAAAATAACCTCCACTGCCACAGTAAGGAAAAAAAAAAAAAAGCCCATCTGAGCTGCTGCAGCCGATAGAACTGGCTTCTTTTAAAAAACATTACAAGGCTCAGTTCTGGACCCAGAGGACGACCTTCACTTCACAGTAAAACTCTGCACAGGCAAAAAAGAAATCCACAACTTTAAAAAAAAAAGAACAACTAACCAACCCGAGCAAAACTGAATAAAAGTCATTTGAGCGCGGGGCAGAAGCCTCTCTCCAAAATGTCGCGCATGCATCTTTCATGCAGCGGTCTGTGGTGGGGATGAGGTCTGTTGCGTCCTTACAGCCGGTGAATATGTATGAGTGCAAAGGCAGCATGTATTTGTGGCAGCTGCAGGAATTTACTGTAATAACCGAGCGTGTTTGTGCCTCCTTTGTATACGGCACGTCTTGTGCAGGAACAGTGGATGCGATGCTGCTTTTCTGCGTTTACGGCGCCACCATTGTCTATTGTTTTCCCCTCAGAGTACATTTTATCGCCTTTTGAAAATTTATGAATGAAAAACACGCCAAGAACTCCTCGTTTTAAGTAGCTGGTCGTAATGAAAACATCCATCCATCCATTTTCTATACACCGCTTAATCCTCACTAGGGTCGCGGGGGGGCTGGAGTCTATCCCAGCCGACTTAGGGTGAAGGCAGGGGACACCTTGGACAGGTCACCAGTCTATCACAGGGCCACACTTAGAGACAGACAACCAAGCACACTCACTTTCACACCTACGGACAATTTAGAATCACCAATTAACCTCAACATGTTTTTGGACTGTGTGGGAGGAAGCCGGAGAACCCAGAGAGAACCCACGCTGCACGGGGAGAACATGCAAACTCCACACAGAAAGATTCCGGGACGCGAACCGGCAACCTTCTTGCTGCGAGGCAACAGTGCTACCAACTGCACCACCCTGCAGCCCGTAATGAAAACATGATTGTCTTTTTCAGGTCTGCATGCTAGATTCATGTTATGTCTGGGCTGAAAATGGTCCTTCACCAAACAACAGATGTAAATTCATGGAGATAAAAAGTTTCTGAATCTTCCTGAAAAGCCCAGAGTGTGAAATCTGATGTCTTATATTGTCTGTTATGAAGAAAATAACCCCCCTTGTGCCTTAAAACGGCTTAAATAGAACTCCAAACCCTTTCCATCTTCTTTTCCTTCAACCGGCTGGACGCTCGCTGCTGCTCGAGCACGCCAGCTCACCTACAACTCTGCTCAAAATGCAGTAAATCTTCTCAGCGCTCAAACCAGCAACCGACCTCGACGAAGGATACTGATGAAGAAAGTCAACAGGACTGGCTCCATCAGTCAGGGTTTGTTCCACATCAAGCGTTGTGGTTCTGACACTTTCTGTCCCAGGTAGATTTTATTTCTTCTGAGAAAGTTCTGCAATGTTCTACCAATATTTTTAGTGAAATGTTTTATTTTAGTTGTCGGAGCGTTCTTCCTAAAGACATTTTAAGAACGTTTAGTGATGACATCGTCGGATCGTTACCCTCCAACATTCTCAAAACTGAACGCTACACTTAAACGTTCTTCCTCTGTTATCATGTAAAATTGCAGAACATTGTGGGAACATTTTGTAGATGTTCTCTCATAGTCATCCCCAGAACATTTCAGCCTAAATGTTCCACATTTGTTAACATATTGCAGCAGAAGAACATCTTGTGAAGAACGTTCTGTCATCAGAGGTCTCATCTGGAAAAACGGTTCTTTGAATGTTGCACTGAGAACATCCATCCTTTGCTGTTATTGTGGAAACACGTAATCGAAGAAAGTTCTATAAGTGTTCCCTCAACACACAGGCAAAATGTTCCACCTTTGAAATATCACATCACAACAACATCAGAAAACGTTCTGGATAAAGAAAACAAAAAACAAAAGTTTAGTCAGAAGCCTTGATGACATCTGGAAAACATTTATTGACTGCTATTTGAGAATATTATTTCTTTGTTCTCAAAGGACATTCTGGGAACATTTTGTAACATTGTTCCTTAATAACATCCTCAGAACATTGCAGGAACAATGTTCCATATTTGAAAATACATCACACTAGAGGAATGTCTTTCAGGAATAATTTTATGCCTCAATAACATCTGGGGAACATTTTTTAAATGCTTGTTGAAGAAACATTCCTCCTTCGTTTTCGTGGAACACAATCTGTGTTCTGACAACGTTCTGCAGCTACGTCTTTAACCTCATCGGAACGTCTTCGGCAATTATGAATATCCTTCAAATGTTCTTTGAAAGTTAGATTAAAACCTAAAAAGATTTTATTTGTTATCATGTTGTGAAATGATTTATAAAAGAACCTCCGACACGCCATTACCTCAACAACGTTCCCAAAACATCCTCACAAGGTTCCGGGCAAAAATGTTCTACACAATGTGTTAAACGTTTCTGTCGTCTCAGTTCTCAAGAACATCCTCAAAACATGTTTTGCAAAGACAACATTCTTTGTTTTTTTATCATGTGACAAAACGCTGAAGGCGTTCTTTAAAACATCCTCTGAATGTTGCATCTAAAACGTTATGTCTTAGTTAATATCTAACCTTATCAGAACGTTATTTGAAATCATAAATGTCCTTTAAACATTCTAAAATATTAGAACTTGTAGGGGAAGTTTGCTGATGTTGTGGGAACGTTCCCTGACAGTTGGAGATCCGGATTGCAGAACATTTTTACGCTAAGTTTTAATATATTTGGTGGAATAAATTTGTTAGAAAGAAGGGATTTTATTTTGCGAGCTCGTCTTAAATTAACCGGAAATTAAAAACTAGCTGTTTTCAGTAAGTAAAAGTCATTAACTCAAGGGAAAAAAACAAGTTTTTTCTTGTTTCCTGGGGAGATATTCTTGGCAGGGTTCTGACGAGAAGGTGAGGACAGGGCCAGTTTAGTAGGCCGGGTCTATTTTGGGTTATGGAAATGGCGAGAACATTGTTTCTCCAATTTTTCATCTGACTACCAGATGGAGGGGGGAGAGGGACGGAGGCGCTGGAGCACATCCAGCATGTATAAATCCCAACAGGAAGGAGGAGAGGTTCCCTGGGTTCCGGCTCTGCGGGATCTGCAGGTTCTCCGGCTGGAAGACGTGATCAGTACAGTTGACAGGTGAAAGAGAACGTCTGTGTGAGCATGTCTGTGCGTGGACGTCTGTTTTAAAGGCAGGATGAGGTGACAGAGAAACCAATCAGCTGCAGGTGACGGAGTCAGAGGAAAAGCTTCAGCGTGATGGAGAACCTCAACAATGAAAACAAAAAGAGGAGAAAGTTTTCAGTTCTTAAAGCTGCTTAAAACAAACATTTGAAAAAAGCTGGAAGCAATATTCTATAATTAATTTTGTGTAAAGATTTTTTTTAGGGGGAATATTTTCTTTATTGCACAAGTTCCTTACCTAAAAAAGAAGAAAAGATTAAATCTAACTTTAAAAGAATGTTTTAAGTAAATAATAATGTTTTTAAAATGTTTTATCTGCAACATTCAGAAAATGTTTTAAGGACATCTTCAGGGCTTAATTGCATGATTGAAAAGAAAAAAAATAACATTCTGATTACAGAAAATGTTTTGAGGATTTTGTTGAGAGATGACGAAAATTTTTTGGGTTTTTTATTTATTTATTTATTTAAAATAAAATGCTCCTGCAAAACATTTTGTCTGTAACATTGTGAGGATGTCAGAATGTGAAAAAAAAAATCAAAACAATGTAAAACTTACTACTGAATATTTTAAAAATGCTTTTTAAAAGAATGTTCTGGCAACAAAACAAATCTTTTGGGTGGAAACACTCGTGGAATGTTAGAGCATAACATTCGAGCAACAGTGTCAGAAACATTTTAACAAGGTTGTGATAAAAATACTTACAGAATGTTATCTTACGCCTATTACGATATGGATTAAAACAACCAAAAAAAGAAAAATAAACTTCCAGCGGAAAAAGAAAAAAAGTGTTACAGGCATATTGTTGAATAAATCACCAAACATTGTTATAATGTTCATGCAAAAGATAAACCGTCCATTAAGAATGGACAAATGTATCATTAACAAATAATCAATAAAAGTAAATCAATAAATTTTCCACTGAAAACGTTACTAGAACTTTTGACAATATTCTGAGAATGTTTTAAGAGCACAAAACTTCCACCTTGACTCTCAAAAATTGGCGTTTTAAACAGTGCTTTATTCTTTCGAAATCAACTTTTTAAAAAATTATTATTCTAACGTGGGTTCTTTGACAACCTGCACGAGTTTAAAGCCTCATTTTTAGTTTCTAACTGTTCAAAGCACATTAACTGTTTGGTTCGATGTGATCTCCTTTGCTGAGAAGTCACACACAAAAAAACTAAAAACCTTTAGCTGCAGAGATGCAGCCGCAAAAACAGTCCAGAAGTGCCAAACGGATGGTGCCGTCCGAGTCATGCATATTTCAAAGCTGTGATTTATTACACGGAGCGATGCTTTAGTGTGCAGCACATAGAACTCTGGTTTCGGTTGATTCGACATACAAATTGCTCTCGCGTTTTGATTCGGATGAAGTAATTACCCATTTTAATGTAAGCACGAACCGACCGACACGTGAACATTTTGTAGAAGATGCGAAAGATTGATTTCCTACACGACTCCTTTATTGGATTTAAACCACTTAATTACTGCTGAAGAAACACGTTTTCAGCTGGAAGCTGTTGAAAACAGAGTTATGATGCTAGTTAGCCTCCAAACCGTCGTATAATAATGATGAAAGTTCATTGTACAGCAACACACCTGCACCTTCGCCTTCATTATATAGATAATTAATACTGTCGCCACCGAATGGAAGCAGCAAAAGCATAATAGTAGAAGAAGTGTTATTGAAAAGCAAAAAAAGCAGCAACTTCATCATGTTTACACGATTCCTAGTACAGTAATTCAGTTTGGAGAATGCTGGAGCACAATGGTCGACCAATCTCAAACATTTTTACAACTTCTAAGAACATTCTGGAAAAGAAAACTCAGCAGAACTTTCTCAGAAGACTTACACCAAACAAATTCAACTCGGCTAGCGCTAACGGTCCTCTGCGTACTAGATGGAAACCGGTTAGCGTCGCGATCCACCTTCCACTTTGTGAGTGGAACGCAAACTTTACAATTCGGTAGATGTGCGCAATTTAAAATGTGGGTTTGCTGGGAAAAGAAAAAAAAAAGGTTTTCAAGTCTAAAACTAAAGACTAAAGATTTAGTACGTCCCAGGTACCTGGATGTAATGCTAGCATGCTAGCCAACATGCTTTACTAGCCATTCTGACCCACAATCCTTTATGCAGCTACGTCACGATGTTGCACACGACGAAACAAGTTTGACCTGCTGACAGCTACGAACAGATGACAAAGTTTAAGCTGCATTAGTGCGACGAAGTAGTTGTACCCACATGAGACAGTACGCACTTTGTGAGGGGCAGTTGTACTTGAATCAGGAGGCAGCAGGCGTGTCTCCAGTTGTGTAGCTGCTGATTGGATCACCTGACACTCAACTCCTCTCCAGAATTTAGACTCATCCACTCAGGCCTCTGTAACTTCCTGCTCAGCCCAGTTAGACCCGATTTTTTGATAAGTGTTTATGGTCTACGAGTTCGTGGCAAAGTGCTCCAACCAACAACCCATTAGTAATGTCACAATGCCACTTTGAAGTTTGGCCCATGATGGTTTTGGCATGAAAATTTGGTGGCAAACTGGACCAAGCCACAGGAATCACTGACCATTATATTTACATTGCGGGCGCAGGTAGTTGCAATGTGTTTGCAATTCAAGATGGCGGACAGCGTGACCTCAAGCCCCGTGACAACTCAACTTATACAGTAAGGTAAAATAAAAACTTAATTAACCACCACCAAGCATCTATTTCTACCCCAAGGTCCTCAAAAGTATCTCTAGTTCCTTATGATCTTCAGTGCTGTAAAGCAAAACGAACGTTGAATCAGTTTTTTTCTCAAAAAGTAGAAAATGTGGTACGGCCCGCTTTGGCACTCAGCAAACGGAAAGGCAAAATGAAAACTTTTCTTATGTCTGGACAGTGTCAAACATCTTCGGATGCATATAATGACTCTTCCAACAACCTGGATGTTTTTAAACAAATTTTTGACCCCATTTTTCTCTAAAACTCGCAAACGACTTTTGGCCCACTTCGGCGCTGAACCCCCTCAAAGGTTCTCACCGGCTTCCGAATCAGTCAGGTTCTGTAGTTGTGACCACCGAGTTCTGTCCTGGTTTCTGCTCCTGTACTTTTTGATGCCAGCCTGGGTCGATCCCAGTTTCTGACTCCAGTTTGCTCCCAGTCATGGCAAATCTCAGCACCCAGGCTTCGTTAGCTTCGCCTTGCTAACCTGCTCCCAGTTCGACTGTGTGCTCAGATTCCAGGCAGCTCATCGTCTTCTGTTCAGTTATGAGCTCTAGTTAGCATCAGTGAAGGTCCTTTGATTCTGGCTCTGATCCATGTTTGCGTTCCCCAACTCGCTGTGACGGAATCAACAAGGACCACCGATGTCGTTTCCTAGCAACGTGTGCTTCCTGTCAGTCGACCTGCCCACCAAGAGCTGGACTGACTCCACTAATATGTGCAGCAAAGGTTCTTCAGGCTGCGCTATCGTTACAGTTCCTGTTTTCTTGTCTGAAAATGGAGAAAAAAATTAACAATTCCAATTTGATTTTTAACACACGTGCAGTTATAGGACTTAGTGCCAGAGCTGCATGTTATAAAACCTTGTGGTCAAATTTCTGTGGCTTTTCCATCAATGATGCAGTCAAAATGAAGAGTCCACGCCCCTATGATTTACACCCAAAGAAGCTCATTACATCCATGTAATAGCACAAAGAATGAAGAAAAAGAGCTGCAAAAGGATTATTTTTGCACTTGGGCAGCAGGGGAAAATAATAGCTGGGGATGGAGCATCAGGACGGAAAAGGTGAAGATGGAAGAAGATGGAAATTATTGGGGTAGAAGTGGACAGATGGGAAGTTAAGGAAAAGGCCAAAAAACAACTAAGAGGGAAGGAAGATTTTCTCCCACAAACATCTGCTCAGCTGCAGCTCCGAATATTTCATTTTGATCATTTCGATCCGTGTTTACTTCACGGTGAGTCTTGTCTGACTGTATGCTCATGTGTGTCAGTCATGTTCCATTTTTAGCTCTTATGCTGGTTTTTTGTTTCTCTTCTGTCGTTTTCTGATGAATTCTCTTGTCTTGAACTCTTGTCTTTTTCACAGCGAGAGAGAGAAATCAGAGGATAATGAAATGTTTTCGGGCTGTGTTTACAGGCGCTGTGGTGTTATTTTCCTGATGGATGTTGGATCTCGTTACAGATGCCATCTGTCAATTATTTGTGTGCAGTTAAGCAGCGGAGAGTTCAACAGGTTTCACACAACTGTTATTATTTTTCCTGCCTGCAGAGACGATGCTGTCTTCCACTATCTGCAATCAAATTAAACTTGAATACTAACTCTGCTCATCTCTTCAATTCAGTTTTAAATGATGGAGATTTGTTAGAAACACAATATCACCGCGCCAGATGGTAACAAAGTTAAACTGCACTTTGCTTTTTAATAAAAATATACTCAACGCAGCTTCCAAATGCTTTACAAAACACTTACTGACAGGAGCATTTTCAGATCTGACACAGATGTTTCAGGCTTTTATGATTCATTATAAACATGGTTTGATTCTGCATCTACGTCTTAGAAACTACAAGACGTCTGTATTTTTACGGCGCATCTTTCCAACAAAGACATAAGATTAAAGTCCAACATTTAGGGTCAAGATTCTGCAATATTATAGAGAAAACCCAACAAATCCGATGATTCCAGAGAACAGGAGGATAAAAACACTGAAGGGCAACACGTGATGAATCTTGTTTGACTTTCTTCTATTGTGCATTATTTAGTTTTATTGCCGATAGTTTGAGAGATTCTAAATTCTAAGTGCAGTGACAATTGTAAATCTCTGTAGAGAATTGTAGAAAAATTTTTCTTGAAAGCACATGTAAAATATAATACTTTATTAAATTCATTAAAGTGAATGAAAGTATTGATGTCAAACAGAAAACACAGCTCACTCCATCACATCTGGCCAACGCTTCTCTTCAATATCAAACCAAAAACCACATTTTTTCTCATCTGGCTCCATTTCAAAGCGCAGGTCACAGATTTTACTTCATAGCAACAAGATTTGCATTAAAACTAAGCTCCTTTCTTTTATTGATGTGCACTTTGGTTGACTTTATTGTCACGATTCGGCTGTTTTCCGTCCACGTGAAACCCTGCGAGCTCCGAACAGAAGCCCAACACATCAGCAAACAGCAGCGGTCTTGTTGGTTTTTGGTGTTTGCATGTGAAAAGTGATCAGGAAGTTTGAAAGCTGTAAACACTGACTGCTTTGTTTTCATGTGAAATGAACATAAACGTCGGCTCAGTTCGGTCCGGAGGTTGTTGTCGGGAACGTGCACTCGGAACTGAACCATGCACGTGACTAATTGAAGACGGCTTTGCAATTTGGTTCGTACACAAAGACGTATTGTCTCTTAAAGTACGGTAAGCATCATTAACACGAGCTGTGTTTCGGCTCCTACAGCGTGGTGAAGGTCCTGGGTTTACTCTGGAAAAGTCTAAAACAGCGATAAGAACAAGGATGACTTTTATTTCCTCATTCAACTGTAAGTTTTTATATTGAAAATGCAATTATTGACACGGTTACGGTGCATTTTTATTTTTAATCAGTGTATATTTTACACTTTCTGCTTTAGAACATTTGTCTTATTTCTTATTTATTACTATTTGTCGTCACTTTACTCTTTCTGCTTGCAGAATTTCTTCCTGGGGATCAATAAAAGCATTTCTATTTGATTCTGTTCTACTGATTAACCGGACCTTTTTGCTACCTGCACATAACCACACCTCGTTCACGGCAGTAACAGCATTTCCCTTCACTGGAAAATAAACAAATCAACACCTGACCAGTGAGAATAATTTACACCAAACCAACCCTTCTGCCAGAACCTTCAGCGTGCACTGGGGCGGTTTGGAGCCGAGTGTGGGGCGAGCGGGATGAGGATCAGCACCTCCAAATCCGAGGCCATGGTTCTCGACCGTAAAAAGGTGGCTTGTCCTCTCCGGGTTGGTGGAGACTCCTTGCCTCAAGTGGAGGAGTTCAAGTATCTCGGGGTCTTGTTCACGAGTGAGGGGCGGATGGAGCGTGAGATTGACAGACGGATTGGTGCAGGGTCTGCAGTGTTGTGGTCGCTGTACCGGACCATCGTGGTGAAGAGAGAGCTGAGCAAGGGAGCAAAGCTCTCGATTTACCGGTCAATCTACGTTCCTACTCTCACCTATGGTCATGAGATCTGGGTAATGACCGAAAGAACGAGATTGTGGATACAAGCGGCCGAAATGAGTTTCCTCCGCAGGGTGGCTGGGTGCTCCCTTAGAGATAGGGTGAGGAGCTCAGTCATGCGGGAGGAGCTCGGAGTAGAGCCGCTGCTCCTCCACATCGAAAGGAGCCAGTTGAGGTGGTTCGGGCATCTTTTCCGGATGCCTCCTGGACGCCTCCCTGGGGAGGTGTTCCGGGCGCGGGGAAGACCCAGGACACGCTGGAGGGACTATGTCTTCCAGCTGGCCTGGGAATGCCTAGGGGTCCCCCCGGAAGAGCTGGGGGAGGTGTGTGTGGATCGGGAAGTCTGGGTGGCTTTGCTAAGGCTGCTGCCTCCGCGACCCGACTCCGGATAAGCGGGAGAAGATGGATGGATGGATGGACAACCCTTGTTTAAATGTTGATTCATATTTCCTAAGAATTAAGCACCACTGTTTAATTTTATTCTTGTGTTAATACAGAGACCGTATTCTAAAAGGTGTGATTCCATGAATTTGCATGGATGACTGTGGGAGATTAGTCTTTGTGTTCATAGTTTTGCAAATCATCCATCCATCCATCCATTATCTATACATCGCTTAATCCTCACTAGGGTCATGGGGGGCTGGAGTCTATTCCAGGTGACTCAGGGTGAAGGCAGGGGACACCCTGGACAGGTCACCAGTCTATCACAGGGCTACACTTAGAGACAGACAACCAAGCACACTCACATTCACACCTACAGACAATTTAGAATCACCAATTAACCTCAACATGTTTTTGGACTGTGTGGGAGGAAGCTGGAGAACCCGGAGAGAACCCACGCTGCACGGGGAGAACATGGAGACTCCACGCAGAAAGATCCCGGGTGTCCTCACCGGGACCTTCTTGCTGCGAGGCAATGATGCTAACCACTGAGCCACCTTGCAGCCCTTCATTCATACAAACGTTTTTCATTTTGTGTTCTTAGTATCCTTGTTTTTCTTATTTATATTGTATATAAAGCTCACCTCTTTCATTTCTATTTGTGTTTTCTTGCTTTTCTTACTGTCACTTTGCAGCTGTGACGTTGCAAATTTCCCCTTATGGAACTAATAAAGGATATTCTATTCTATTCTATTCTATTCTACCACAATGGAACAATACTACTTTTAAAAGTTACATCATCTGAATTGGTATTGTCATAAAAGCTTCCTGTGTCACTTGTTGTGCCCTCTGTGTCCTTACAGGTGCAGGAGTTTCCAGGTGATGCATTCACTGAACCATCTTTACCTGAGAAGGTTTTGGACTTCACAGCACTCTGACTGCTTTTTATTTCGCACTTCATCCACCAGATACTGACTTAAAAATTGAAATAAAACTTTTGTTTAAAAAAATAATAATCTCCACCATCCAGGCTCGACCACCGTGTCGTTTTATTGCTATATTAGATTTTTGCAAACGTATAAACTAAACGTATGAATCCTGCTTGCAAACCTCAGACTGACTTGTTCATGTGAGCACATGTACGGGCTGCAAAGTTAAATCAGTGCAATAAAGATAAAGCAGATTTATGCATTAAAACAAAAGATTAAATCAACATTTTTACACCATATCTGGCAGCACAGAAAGATTAAAGCGTTTGTGGGTCAGAGGTCAGAGTTACATGAGCAGAAAACTGTTCAAAAAAGTTGTTTTTTTAACTTTATTTATAACCAAAAAAATCCATAATCATATTAAAAATGAACCTTGGTTTTCTAAATGGCAAGAAGGTGATAGTTTTGTTCTAGAAAAAAAAAAATAGATCAGGCAAAGGTTGTGGACCCTTGCACTAGGAAGAATCGTTTTCATTTACTTGAAAATAATACAAAAATAAATGTAAGGAAGTTTGAGGACCCTTTATGAACCATGTAAAAGATCTGGATTTAATAGAATTGTACTGAATAATATGTTTGTTATAAACTAAGCATTATAAACTATTATTGACTACAGCTGCTGTTTCTATGTGGTAGATGTTCTCTACGCTGCTGCGGCTGATCGTTACCTTCACATCTAACAACTCGTGTGTCATCATGTGTTTTGTAAAATCTGCAAAGTGATTAATAAGTAAAGCCGTCACTTGTTTACTCATCAATAAAACACACACACATTAACCTGCTGCTGGAGTCACATTACCATTAAAAATGCACAACGCCACGCTCCTGATAAAAAATTATGCTGCACAAATTGCATCGTTCTCCCATAAACACAACAAACAGCTTAATTACTGCATAAACTCTGAGGTGTTTTTTTTTTGTTGTTCATATTTGGAGGCAAAACAGCAGCAAGTTCAAGTGAAAGTTCAGATTTCTCCTTTTAAATGAATCACATGAACTCACCGAACTGCAGCCTTGATTGATAAATTGAAAAGTTGAGTTATGTGGTGCGTTGTGTGCATTTATTTTACCACACAGTGTTTTGGGGGTTTTTTTTGCAGTAAAAGCTTGTGGGTTCTTTTTTTAGTCGCGGTGGGTGTGCGATAAACAACCCTCTAACCTTTTCAACAATTCTATCTGAGCAGTGTCGGCAGCTGCGGCTCAGCAGGTTTACCTGCCGCGCTTTCTATTTTTCATGACATTATTCCCCCTAACGTGTGGAAACACTCCACAGGTCCCTGCAAATAGAAGGTTTTAGCACCGTGCACATTTTTAACTGTAAATGTTGTGATGTTTTGTCAATAATGCATCACAAATCTCATTTATTGGACATTTCTGCAAACTATGTTGGCATCTTTTATCTCAGAAAATCCACGTTACTGATGCTAAAAATTTGCAGTTAGCTTCTAAAAAGATTTGCATTTGAACAACAGAGACATTGTCAAAAAGACATCTTGGGACAATTCATGCACTGAAATATTTGCCGTCTCAAATTTGCATAGACGGCTGCAAGGTGGCGTAGTTGGTAGCACTGTTGCCTCGTAGCAAGGTCGCTGGTTCGCGTCCCAGTGGGAACACCGGGATCTTCCTGTGTGGAGTTTGCATGTTCTCCCCGTGCAGTGTGCTCGCTAGACCGTACTCGCGAGTACGGTCTAGCGAGAATGCAAGTACAGACTTGTGTACTTGAGTATTGAGACACGGCTACTGTCAAGTAAACTCTTAGGCTAACTGTCAAGTTACCTGTCAGACTAACTGTCAAGCTAACTTCCAGGCACTAGTGGAACAAATCAGAGCCGGGCCGGGGGCAGGGCAAAAGACCGGGCCCTTTAAACCCAAATAATAAAGCTCATGATGACATCATTTTACAACATACACATGCCCACAACAGCGGAGCTTACAAGCTTCAGCACCACGGAGAGCGGCTATGAAGTCCATCAAACGGACATGAAGTATAACCAAGAGAACAACAAAAACATGAGGCTACATGGTCACTGATAATAAAACAACACAAATTCAAAGCAGTTCAGCACCACGGATAGCAACCGCATCATTCTGACACCCACTTTAACTATTTCAACTCAGAGCCTGTATCAGGAGCTAAAAAGTTTAGTAAAACTGACACAGCGGCCCACATGTTCACAAATACAATTTCAATATGAAGAACTATTGGCCTACTCACCACTATTTGAAGGGCATACGACGAGCCTTGCGCTCCACGAACTCATCCACAATGCTCTGTATGTCCATTTTCTTAGCTCTCTCATGCGCAATGGACAACATGGCAAGTCCACTCAGTCTCTCCTGTCCCACTGTGCTCCTCAAGTGGTTGTTCATTAGTTTTTTCTTGGAGAATGAGCGCTCAGAGGTTGCAATGGTGAGAAGAATAAAAGGAGGGTGGTGCAAACTTCACTGAATGTAGAAGTTACTGCTGGGTGGTCGACAAGGAGCATTTTTGCCAGATCCGCAACAGACTTTTGCTCTGTTATCTGGTCCCTGAAAGAGGTTCTCAAGCAAAGCAGCTGGCCAGGAAAACTGGGGGCGATGTCCTGACTGTAGTGCTCACTAAGCCGCCGGGCAGCTTGGTGTAACTCTTCATCTCCTGCGTGCAGCAGTGTGTTGGGGTTCACAGTTCCATTTAAGCTGGTGGATCTTTGTGACATTTGCTGGCTGACAATATCAAGACGGGCTGCAAGGTGGTGCAGTTGGTAGCACTGTTGCCTCGCAGCAAGAAGGTTCGCGTCCCGGTGGGGGCACCGGAATCTTTCTGCGTGGAGTTTGCATGTTCTCCCCGTGCAGCGTGGGTTCTCCGGCTTCCTCCCACACAGTCCAAAAGACTGGTGACCTGTCCAGGGTGTCCCCTGCCTTCACCCTGAGTCAGCTGGGATAGACTCCAGCCCCCCACGACCCTAGTGAGGATCAAGTGGTGTATAGATAATGGATGGATGGATGGAAATCTGCATAGAGTGCAGATGACCAATAACAGGATCAGTAAACAAACGAAATAAAGGAAAAAATGTCTGAATGGAGCTGCTGGGAAACATAAATTTCACCTATTTTCAGTTTAAAGAATCACATTTGTAGATGGTTTATTGAAAAAATGAAAGGAGACCAAACAATTGTCCGTGTAAAAGATTAGTTTTCATGTTGCAGGACGTGTGTCTGTCTGAGTGAATTATTAAGAAAGACAAGGATTCTGTTGTGCGTTTAACGCCGTCAGACCACAGCATCTGGAGCAGCAGCTGAGATCACCGTACGCTTTTACTGCCTCCAACATGATGATCGAGTTTCCCGTCGATGCGTCTGCTGTGGTAACAGACGAGACGTCACGCAGAGACACTTACAACGAGGAGCCGAGGCCTCGACCTCTCAGTCACTCGTCTGCAGGACCGGTGAGGTGTTTATCGACTTCAAACAGACAAACAGCAGCATCTCCTGCAGACTATGGACGCACCTCTGTGGAGCGTCAGCAGCACCAGACTCCTGGACAACAACCACAAACACCGGCGGCAGAAGTCCCAAGAGCTGCCTCGCCTCCTCTGCAGGGTAGAGACAGGAAACCTTTGCACCTCGACCCTCGTCCTCTACTGGAGGAGCTTAAACATTTACAGGAAGGGTCCCATCATCAGCATTTCTGTTTCTACTGCAGCAGCTTTAAGTGCATAAAAACAACAAACAAGTGTTAGCGACATAACTGCAGTTCTCTGAGCTCATAGGAGGTAGAGCAGGCTAACTCTCAGACTCACCGTCAGGCTAACTGGCTAACTGTAAGGATAAATGTAAGGCTTACTCTCAGGCTAACTGTCAAGCTAACTACTAGGCTAACTGCCAGGCTAATTTTAGGGCCTACTTTCCAGCTAACTTTCAAGCTACCTCCCAGGCTAACTGCCANTGAGTGTGCTTGGTTGTCTGTCTCTAAGTGTAGCCCTGTGATAGACTGGTGACCTGTCCAGGGTGTCCCCTGCCTTCGCCCTAAGTCGGCTGGGATAGACTCCAGCCCCCCATGACCCTAGTGAGGATTAAACGGTGTATAGAAAATGGATGGATGGATGGACAATATCAAGACAGGCATTGAAAACGTTCACCCGAAAGTTGCTCTCTGCGTCAGTGAGGCGGCTGTCTTGAGAAAGTTCATCAACGTGACGCTTAACTTTTCTGGCCCTAGTTGCGTTAAACTGCGTTTGACTTCCCGATTTTGTAGCTAGAGCAAGAGCGGCAGACTTAGCCTCATCAAATTGCTCCCTAAACTCCATCAAAACACTGACGGCATTTTGCAGAAGAGTAGATGCTTTCAGAATATCTGCATCCTTAGCTTGCAGTAACTGTGAGGCAGCGTTTATACCCTCAAGAATCTTGGTTTGGATGTTGACCAAAAATATAAAAGAAAATTTGCTTATGGCATTCTTGAGCGCACTTGCTTCACTCTTTTTTGTCGCTGGTCAGTGATATTTTGATGAGGGCTTTTACAATGTCTCCATATCTGTGCCTTAACGCAAAAAGCGCATCATGTCGAGATGACCAGCGAGTGGGACAGAGGCGTTTTAATGTGACCCTTCTGCTCTCTGGCGTCATTAACCCACCGAGGAGCGCCCATCGTTTGACACTGTGACCAAAAAAGTTGTACATAGAACTGAAAGGGTCATAGAACTGCTTCACTCCAGGAACACTTTTAACAGTGTCGTTGAGAGCAAGGTTGAGGTTATGAGCAGCGCAATCAACATAACGGGCAAGGGGCTCCCTCTCTGCTATTCTTGCCTGAACGCCTGAATACGCACCACTCATATTTGTGGCCCCATCATAGCCCTGTCCGCGGCATTTTGACAGATCAGTTCCGTTTTTCTCTATGGAGCCCAGGATTTGGTTTTCAAGCTCTGACGCTGATGAGTCCACAGTTGCTGTTATGTCTGTCAAGTTTCTGTTCATGTCTGCACATTATGTCTCGTCTTTCCTGTTTTATTTTGAAATCGCTTCACTGGGTGTTCTGTTCTAGTTTTACTTCCTGCACCTGTCTTGTCTCACCTGCTCCCTGATTACCTCCCCGCACCTGTTTCCCATCTACCCTCATTACCTTGTGTATTTTACCCTGTGTGTCTCACTGTCTCGTTGCCAGTTTGTTGCACTTCACAGTCCTCGTACCAGCGTTATTCAAGTTAAGTCACAGTCTGTTTGATCTCGACCTTGTTTCTGCTTTTTGACCTTGTCTCTGCCCGCCGATTCTTGGATACTTCTGCCTGTTGGACTGATTTTCTGTGTACCGAACGCTGACTGCCATTAAACCTATCTTTTGCCTGAACCTACTGAGTCAAGCATTTGTGTCCACCTATTCTGCTAGTGAGTTCATGACAGTTGCTTAAAAACCCCAAAACACTTCATTGATCTGTATATCTGTTGCAATATCCATGTCATTCTTAATAACAGTTGCATAACGGTACACCTGGCTCAGCTGGTCTATCTTTGACACATCTTGCGTTATGTCTATGAAAATGGAATAAAACGAGGCTTCGTTTATTTCACTAATTATGTCAGCTTTCACACGTTGAGACAGGATGTCAATAATCTCATCTTGAATCTGGTGACTTAAGTATTTCATGGAGCCTTCTGGTCGGTTGATTAGCTCTTTCAAAACAGGGTCGTAGCGAGCTAATAACTTGATAATTGACAAAAAGTTGCCAGCATTTCCCTGACCAAGAACTTCCCCGTGCCCCCTGAAAGTCAGGTTGCATGAAGCCAGAGTAAGAGTGACATTTACACTGTGCTCCAGGACCTGTCTCCAAAACAAGGTTGCATTATGCACATTCCTCTCCATTTCAGCGTCTATTGTGCTGTTGAGTTTCCACTGCTCGTAGACTATGCATGCACCAAGATGTATTTGTGTGGATTCATGCTTCTCAATTTTGGCAGAAAGATGTTTCCAGTCTCTTATTCCGTTGACCCATGCATTGTTGTAATATGGGGCATTTCGGTTGCCAAAAAGCCAGCAAGGCTCACAGTAACAGCAGTCTAATTTGGGGGAAAAGCACATCTAGCTGCAGGGAAGCTTCATCCCAACTTTAGTGGTAGAGGTGTAATAACTTTCAGAAAACCACCAATTGTCATTATCAGTAGGAAATGGACCTTTGGGTCTGCATGGGCCCATCTTAAGGATATATCGTTTAATGTTGGCGTCATGGATGTTTTCAGCAAAATTGGCCTGATCAGTCGGAAAACATTCCAGAGGAGGGTTTTCATAATCCGTGGTGTATGTGTCACCTGTAGCGAGAGAAGACCTGCTGCTGCTTTCATTTCCAGTATCCAGCGCGGGTGAGGAGGGGGGCTGCTGGTCAGGCACTAGGTCTGGCTCTACCCTGGAGCAGCTAGCAACTGCTGAGTCCCTGACATCACCGCTATACCGCCGAGAGAGAAAGAAGGGGATATAAGCTAAGCGGCTGGGCTACTACAATTTACATCCACCAACAGTTTACAACTAACTCACATATTGTGTGTAGTAATTGTTAGAATTGCTACCTGGAGTTAACCTGGCTCCATCGCTCTGCTGGCAGTTTTGGTGGGCCTGAATCGCTGCCAACAAAAAAGTCTGGTTCATGTCCAGGACGATGAACAAAATCTGTGTCCAGTTTTTGTGATTTGGCTTTTCCTTGCTCTCTCTGTTCCCTTTCTTTTCGCTTTGCCGCTCCACTTTTATGCTTCTATGAAGTGCTACTCATGTTAACTTAGTCCACAAAAATGCTCGACCTAGTTCGCAATCTGTTGACAAGTGACTGATGATGACGTTGGTCGATGGTTGATGACGCGTTTTACCCAGAATACACTTGGAGACATTATCGGCGATCAACTTGTAAATTTGCGCATAATAAAGTTTAATGTGAGAGCTGACATAAAGCAATTCATGCAGTACAACATTTTATTCAATATTTTACACCTTCTACATCACTAAAGTCAGTCAGTCTTGTGATTTTTTTAGCAACCATAACCCCTGTATAAAGACATATGATATTAAACAGTCTGTGTCCATACTCTAAATTGCTGTAAGTGTTACTCATGGGAGGGGCTGATAACTCCTGCTACTCTGACCCATGGTAGGGGCCTGCCTACTTAAAGCCCGACCTCCTATCCGGGCCCCCTTGGGACCCGGCCCTCCAGCCCCCCCTGAAGCCCCGCCCCTGCTTCCAGGTCAACTGTCAAGCTACCTGTCAGACCAACTGCTAGGCTAACTGTAAGGTAGCTAAGCCAGCCTTCCTGGTAAACGGGGAGGTTTTTGTTCTTTCCCCACTGTCGCCATGTTCTTGCTCAAAGGGAATTCGAAAATAGTTTGGATTTGTTGGGTTTCTTTGTTTAAAATTTGAAGTGCTATGGATGCAACCAGTTATGTTCCCAGAAGACCCACAATGTGCAATATCCACTAGTTAATATACCAAAAAAGAGCATTACTCATATTTAACAATATTTATTTAAACTTCGCTCAACATGTATATATGTATGTATATATCTGCATTGGCACTGCTTATTATTACTATTGTTGTTATTATTATTATTACTATTATTATATATTTATTCCCTATCTTATACACACACACACACACACACATATATCTCTTCAATGTACCTACATTCAGAAGCCCATTCTCATATTCTGTTTGCACTATTCTCTTTTATGTGTACTTTTATACTTATTTCCACTATTTCTTATATTTATATGTACATTTTTTCTGTCGAGTATGTGTGTATCTCTGTGTGTAATGCTGCGACAACAATGTGAATTTCTCCGCTGTGAGATAAATAAAGGCATATCTTATGATGCATGTTGTGAATAGGCACTAAAAAGAGAAAAAAATCGAACTGACTCATGTAAAGGGGACGAACTTTGAGACCAACACATGATGCCAGAAAAAGTAAACTGGAGAACATGTTTGCACTGTTTTCCATGTTCAACAATTTCCCTGAGGTTGTACCAAAGGGATCAATAAAGCTGTATCTATCTATCTCTCTATTTTGGTCTTATTTTAAACAGTTTTTTAGACTTTTTCCATGATGCTCAACCAAACACTGGAACGTATAAAAGATATGTTAATGTGCACAAATGCAGATGAAACCATGAACTGGTCTCATGTCTGACAATAATCACCCACATTAAAATGCGAAGAACTCTCCAGAACACTCCAAATTATTATTTTTCCTGTGCAGACACTTGACACTGATTGACAGGTACATTTCTTTCCCCACCTGACAAAAAAAAGTATGACTAGATTAGGATTAGTTTCTTCTTTTAGGAAGTTTTGAGTTTTTTTCTTGAATTGAGCTAAAGCAAGTTTCATGAAAAGAACAAGATCTTCTGCATAATGAAAACCCTGCGACGACCCGAGACTCTCTGGGGTTTAAGTCTGGCACCGAGATGCTAATTGGTCCCCGTCTAGCTCTTCCTCTCTGCCTCCATTAGTGTGTGTGGGATGATAAAGTGCTACTTCACAGAGGATTTGGAGGAAGCCGGCGCTCATGACGCTTTCAGGTAGACAGACAGACAGACAGACAGACAGACTGACGGTTCATGTGGGGGAGGAAAGTGAAAGAGCAGAATAGTGAAAATTGGCAGAGATGTGAGCTGTGATTGCAGCAGAGTGTGACTCCGACTGTACGAGTGCTGCTGCTAAAAATGGGGCTTCGTACGTGATTGTGTTGTCGTTGAGTAAAGATTCTTCTGAAGCACGTCGTAAGGAACACTTCTGTCGCGTATCCTTAATTTATTATGTAGTTTAGTGCCTATTTATGGACATCTTGAGGTAAAGTGTNGGCCTACTTTCCAGCTAACTTTCAAGCTACCTCCCAGGCTAACTGCCAAGCTAATTTTAGAGCTTAATTTCACGCTAACGCTCAAGCTCCAGATAACTGTCAGGCTAACCATCTGGGTAACTGTCAACCTACCCATCAAGGTAAGTGTCAGGCTACCTGCTAAGCTATCTGTCAGACTAGATAGCCGTGTCTCATTATGCGTACTTGTCCGTGCTTGCGTTCTTGCGGACTTGTGAAACGTCATCAGTCGGAGACCAAGTACTGTCCCAGTTCTAAGTACGCATCTGACCAAGTACGGATGAAATGGCCAGACATTATCGAGTCTGCATCAGACCGGACTTGTGTGGACTTCAGAAAGCCAAGTATCCCAGAATGCATTTCACGTCAACCAGCGGCAAAAGTCGAGGAGAAAACTTTTAACAGTAACACAAGTTTTTTTGTAAGTACCACTGTTATTGTGACACAAACTGTAGTTTTAAGATTATTTGAGGCGAGAAAGTAGTGGTAGAAATGTCAAATATGTGGTCATTTTATCAAGATAAAGCCTGCTTAAAATTTTGCTCCGACGATTTTGTAGATGTGAGCGTCCCGGTTTGACAGCTGTGAAGGCGGCCAGACTCTCTGAAGTCCGCCGCTGACGGCTCCGTAGCAGTTAAACAGGGATATATGTAGTTTAGTGGTCACATTTTGTCCTCACAGTGTAATCTGTTTATTGCTCACAATCGATTTAAAAGAAGTTAATGTTGGAACTTTATATTTTTATTTAGTGTTGGACTGATCGCTGCCTTAGTACGGCTGAATAATTCTCCTGCTTTCATTACCTGAAGTACAGCCTTGTTCTATTCCTATGACTGTGACTGTGCATTAAAAATCACATGTAAGCAATGTTTCAGTGGAGGGCAGCTGGATGAACGTCCTCCTGACTGCTGGGAGACTCCCCAGAACATGAGCAGCTCCATCCTGGACCTTCTGACGGAGCATCTTCAGCAGCATGAGGTTGTTTCCAGCTCCACTGAAGAGCATCAGGAGGAGGAGAGGCACAACGTCTTCCATCTGTATATGTTTTGTTGGAGACTTTTGTCCTGTTCTAAAATAAAATCTTATAAAAATTTGCCTGTTTGTTAATTGTTATATTTATTATATATAGTTCTTGTCTATTTAAGTATTTTTGCAATTAAAATTTTCAACTGTATTCCATGAATCGTCTGATATGAAGTGCTGAAGCCACAATTACATTTTCCTCTAACATCTGACCTGTTGATCAGACACTGCTGTCCACAAATTAATGGCTTCAATAAAGATTGTATAACGACCTTAGAAACCTCAACATGTATACATATTTTTAATATATATTAAAACGTAAACAAGCAGAGCTGTGTTTTTGTATTTCATTTAATTTCGTGGTTTTTCACGGTAAAGATCACCAGAGTAGATGAGCCGAGGTGGTGACGTCATCGAGTACGCTGCTGCCCCAATCGTACATGAATGGTAATGCAGACTTGCGTACTTGAGTATTGAGACACGGCTACTGTCAAGTAAACTCTTAGGCTAACTGTCAAGCTAACTTCCAGGCACTAGCGGAACAAATCAGAGCCGGGCCGGGGCAAAAGACCGGGTCCTTTAAACCCAAATAATAAAGCTCATGATAACATCATTTTACAACATACACATGCACACAACAGCGGGGCTTACAAGCTTCAGCACCACGGAGAGCAGCTATGTCATTCTGAAGTCCATCAAACGGACATGAAGTATAACCAAGAGAACAAGAAAAACATACATGGTCACTGATAATAAAACAACACAAATTCAAAGCAGTTCAGCACCACGGATAGCGACCGCATCATTCTGACTCCCACTTTAACTATTTCAACTCAGAGCCTGTATCAGGAGCTATAAAGACCCACAACGTGCAATATCCCCAAGTTAATATACCAAAAAAGAGCATTACTCATATTTAACAATATTTATTTAAACTTCACTCAACATGTATGTATGTATATATCTGCATTGGCACTGCTTATCATTATTATTATTGTTATTATTATTTATTCCCTATCTTATATATGTATATATATGTATATATACACATACACATACACACACACACACACACACACACACACACACACATATAACTCTTCTATGTACCCCCATTCAGAAGTCCATTCTCATATTCTGTTTGCATTATTCTCTTTTATGTGTACTTTTATACTTATACTTATACTTTCCACTATTTCTTATATTTCTATGTACATTTTTTCTGTCGAGTATGTGTGTATCTCTATTTGTAATGCTGCTAAACACAATGTGAATTTCTCCGCTGTGGGATAAATAAAGGCAAATCTTATGATGCATGTTGTGAATAGGCGTTAAAAAAAAAGAATAAAATTGAATTGACTCATGTAAAGGGGACGAACTTTGAGACCAACACATGATNTCTTCTGAAGCACGTCGTAAGGAACACTTCTGTCGCGTATCCTTAATTTATTATGTAGTTTAGTGCCTATTTATGGACATCTTGAGGTAAAGTGTAGTTTTATCCTTGTGCTTGAGAACACAAAACATCTACCAGCAGCAGCAAATTTTGATTTATAACGTCGATATAAAATCTAACAACTAACTCAGGATGTCTGATAATATCGGCCCGATATTGGCATAAAAATATAATATCGGTCAATATTGTTATCGGATTTTTTGCCTATAATGACAACCGATAACATAATGCCTGCATTTCGCCGGCATTTAGAGGACGCCATCAAACTGCTTCGTGAATCGTGTAAACTAGCGTGGCTGCAGTCACAAGCTTGCTTGCGCTGTGCCTGACTAACAGGAGATATGTGATGGTACTGGGGCTGGACCCGAATATCCACATAGTCAGTCGTTGTGGTGACATCTGGATATTAATTTTGAGTCCGAATTCACCAGACCAGTGACACGCTGTTCAGGAGGTGGAGCAGGAGCCGACAGAAAGGCATGGCGAGGACACTGCTGCTGTGGCATCACCAAAAAACAATAAAAAAAACAGCAGGAGATATCCGTGCTTATGCTGTTGGACTCCGACGATGAACACCCTGAGGAACACTGGGGGCCAAGCGAGAGATGGAGTAGTATGTGGTGGACTCTACTAGAGTCCAGTCTGGCCCACTTGGATGCTGGAAACAGAACTGTGACCGCTAACCTAAACTGGCATTAGCAGCCAAACACTGCCTGTGTGTTCCGACCACTTCCACTCCGTCGGAGCGCATTTTCTGGAAGGCTGCTACATTGTCAACAAAACCAGGAGTTCACTGTTGCCCAACAAACTCATCTTCCTGGCACATAACATGAAGAGAGTGTAAGTAGGCTACTCAGAAGTCCGTTCTTGTAAATATATGCCACTGTTTTGCACTACCTCTGTTTTATACATACATATTTATTAATATTATTATTGTTGTTGTTGTTGTTGTTAATGCTGCAAGGTGTCTTGGTGGTTAGCACCGATGCCTCACAGCTAGAAAGTCGCTGGTTCACTTCCCAGTAAAGACGCCCAGGATATTTCTGTGTGGAGTCTCCATGTTCTCCCCGTGCATCATGGGTTCTCTCCGGGTTCTCTGACTTCCTCACACAGTCCAAAAACATGCTGAGGTTAATTGGTGATTCTAAATTGTCCATAGGTGTGAATGTGAATGTGCTTGGTTGTCTGACTGGTGACCTGTCCAGGGTGTCCCCTGTCTTCACCCTGAGTCAGCTGGGATAGACTCCAGCCCCTTGGGACCCAAGTGAGGATAGAGCGGAGTATAGATAATGGATAAATGGATAGTAATATAATATAATTCATTAGGTAAATTTGTCCTTTTCTAAATTTGTGTTTAATTTGTATTTGAGTTTGTTTAAATGCTCTTTACTGTGTTAATAAATAAAGAAACAAATAATACAAGTAAATGAATAATTAATTGGGCCCAAATATCCGGAGCCCAGATATTGCAATTCAGACCAGCCCTAGATGTTACCTAAAATTAATTAAATAGCTCACATATATATCGGTATTGGTATCAGTTGATATCGGAATCGGAAATTGAGAGTTGGACAATATTGACATATCAGTTTTTGGGGAAAAGAAGCCAATATCAGACATCCCTACTAACAACGCATGCTTTTGGGTTAATGTTTGGTCTTGAACCTTTAGTGTCAAATGTAGAAAATGTTTTTAAAAATTATTATTCTTTTTTTTTTTTTTTTTTTTTTAAAGCCCTCCAGTTAATAATGTTAACATCTCTACATGCTGTTTAAAAAAAAAAAATTTAATGCTGGATAACATCATATGAGCAAAATAAGCAATCAACAAGGAACCGTTCCTGTTGGTTTGCAGAGTGGAACGTTCTGCATCATTATTCTTCTCCAGAATCTGTTTCTGGTTGGATTGTGTAAAGAAGAATTACTTTAATATTACAAATTGTTCACAGTAGTTGAGCAGTGTTGTAGGTGAGCTGGTGTGCTGAAGTTGGGCACTTCATTCATCAGCAAATTCTAAAGGAAGCAATGATGTAGAGTTGCATTACTAGAGATTATTCTCATGGGGAAAAAAAACTCTAAATATGTGGCTTTGATACACAGAAGTTGTTTTTTTGGGTTAATCAATGACTGAAGAGGGACTGTAATGTTTAAGCGTTCACGCTATTGACCNTCTTCTGAAGCACGTCGTAAGGAACACTTCTGTCGCGTATCCTTAATTTATTATGTAGTTTAGTGCCTATTTATGGACATCTTGAGGTAAAGTGTGGTTTTATCCTTGTGCTTCAGAACACAAAACATCTACCAGCGGCAGCAAATTTAGATTTATAACATCGAAATAAAATCTAACAGCTAGGGATGTCTGATAATATCGGCCCAATATTGGCATAAAAATGTAATATCAGTCAATATTGTTATCGAATTTTTTGCCTATAACGACAACCGATAACATAATGCCTGCATTTCGCCGGCATTTAGAGGACGTCATCAAACGGCGTCGTGAAGCATGTAAACAAGCGTGGCTGCAGTCACAAGCTTGCTCGCGCTGTGCCTGACTAACAGGAGATATGTGATGGTGCTGGAGCTGGACCCGAATATCCACATACTCAGTGGTTCTGGTGACATCTGGATATTAATTTTGAGGTTCGAATTCACCAGAAAAGCCAATATCAGACATCCCTACTAACAGCGCATGCTTTTGGGTTAATGTTTGGTCTTGAACCTTTAGTTTAAAATGTGGAAAATGTTAAAAAGCCCTCCAGTTAATGAAGTTAACATCTCTACATGCTGTTTTTATTTTTTAATTTTTTAATGCTGGACGACATCATATGAGCAAAATAAGCAATCAACAAGGAACCGTTCCTGTTGGTTTGCAGGGTGGAGCGTTCTGCATCACTATTCTTCTCCAGAATCTGTTTCTGGTTGGATTGTGTAAAGAAGAATTACTTTAATAATACAAAGTGTTCACAGTAGTTTAGCAGTGTCTGTCAAGTTTCTGTTTTGTGTGCACGTTTTATGACTTGTTTTTCCTGTTTTATTTTGAAATCACTTCACTGGTTGTTTCTGTTTAAATTTTACTTCCTGCACCTGTCTTGTCTCACCTGTTCCCTGATTACCTCCCCCGCACCTGTTTCCCATCTCCCCTCATTACCTCGTGTATATTACCTTGTGTGTCTCACTGTCTCGTCGCCAGTTCGTTGCACTTCACAGTCCTCGTACCAGCGTTACTCATAGTCAAGTTACAGCCTGTTTGTTCGCGACCTTGTTTTTGCTTTTTGACCTTGCCTCTTGCCTGACGATTTTGGATACCTTTGCCTGTTGGTTACGACCCTGATTCTGTTTTTGGATGTTGCCTTTGCCTGCTGTTTTTCAGATACCTTTGCCTGAGTGACTGTCTACCTGTGTACCGATCCCTGCCTGTCATTAAACCTGCCTTTTTGCCTGAACCTTTCTGTGTCCAGCATTTGTGTCCACCTGTCTGTCAAGTGAGTTCATGACAGTTGTAGGTGAGCTGGTGTGCTGGAGCTGGGCACTTCATTCATCTGCAAATTCAAAAGGAAGCAATGATGTAGAGTTGCATTACTAGAGATTATTTTCATGGGAAAATAACCTCTAAATATATGTTTTAATACACAGAAGTTGTTTTTTTTTTTTTTTTTGGGTTAATCAATGACTGATGAGGGACTGTAATGTTTAAGCGTTCTTGCTATCGACCATCAAAAGCTTCAGACTACAGATGAACACAGTGTTCAGTATGTAGCACACAATACAGG
>NW_007577804.1:806691-826644 GCF_000690725.1 Stegastes partitus | reverse complement strand
CACTCGGCTCCCACGTCTTCCTCTCCTGCCACAAGCTGCACCAGTTTGATGTGGAGGAGCTTAACCGGCTGGCACAATGTGTTTCTTCTTTTACTCCAACCTCATCTGTCATTTTTGGGCTGAACTGGAACTCCAGCTGTGGCTGTTCTTGTAGCTCAGAGGGAGAAAATCCATGCAGCCAAGTCTCCAAAACAACGAGCAAAGTGTGTCTAGAACTGTGCAAACAACTTTAAAAGTGAAGCGAGGATTTAGTTTTTTTTTAAAAAGCAAATCAGTGCACATTTAAACTTCTTTTCCAAACCGATGGGTTCGGCGTGCAGCTCGTGTGAGGACTTCCTGTTTGAAATGCAGCCTGAGCAACTCTGTAGTCTGACTGCAGCAGCGATTGTGTCCCTGCTGGAGTTCACCAGATCAAAATGCATCTGCATGTATATCGCCGACTGATGTTAGAAGCCGCAGTTGGTCCCGAAGCAGCTTCTCTTTCAGCAAAGACGCTGCAATCAATTTCCACGCCTCCGTGAGCAAGAGCCGCTTTCTCTTCCCCCCAGTCACGTGACCCGCTTCGACTCTCCGTCATGTTTCACACGTCGCGATCAAAGCGGCGCCTAATGAAACGCAGACGGCAAAATCAGCAGGTTGTTTGTTTTGCGTGATTTGTAGATGTTTGTAATAAGGGGGAAAAAAGGGGGCTTTAATCTCACCAAAACTCTCCACATGCGGGAAGCGATCGTGTTGATTCGAGCTGCTGCGATGTTCTATTAGTCACGCACAAGCGCATGGCGTAAACAGCCTCCTCGGCCACACACACCAAGGAGGCTCATTTACTTTAAAGCAAGCCTTCATCTTCGCCCTTTTTCCCTCCACGATCCTCTTTGCAGCATCGTGTGTGTGTTTCTCCTTCTTGTTGTTATGCTGGAAGACTTTTTCTCCAGTTTCCTCGAGGCTCTGAATTATTAACACTCTGCCTCCTTGTCTTCTCTAAACATTCTGATCTGTAACACTGTGGTCCTTTAAAAAACAACCTCATAAATAAGGATTTTCTGATTTTGTTCGTGTCTTTAAACACTCAGTGGTTGCAATCCTCAACGCTAGCCCCTTTACTGTCCAGTAAACAGCTCACTAAAACCTGCTGTTGCATGAAATCTCCAGAACATCAAATGGGCACCTTGAGCTCAGTTTGTCATTTCAGATCCGACGTGTTAAAGTCAAGACAATTAACTCTGCAATTTCCCTTTAAGTAGAGTTTTTAAGACATCCACTGCAGTCAGAAAGTGCCGATCTTTTGGCTGAACATGAGCTGTCATTCTTCTGAAAAGTTTGGAGATAAAAGCACGTCACTGTTCAGCAGCTGGTTGACCAAATGAAATGACAGAATGTGTTACGGCTCTGCGTGTCTCTTCTGATTTGGCTCCAATATCAGCATGACAGCTTCATCTACTGAGCGTCTGAGATCCATTTTGCGATCCAACACAGCCGCAAAAAAAAAAAAAAAAAAGACTGGGTCAGTGCGAGATGATGCTCAGATAGAAACACCGGCCCTTTTCAGACATGGAGGATGTAACGTTGCTGCCACGGCGACGAAGAGAGACAAACGAAGGACTAAATCTAAGCTGGCAGCAGTTAATCAAACTGTCCACGTGTGATGAGAGCAAAATAAAACACCTGAATTAGCTGCAGCTGATAGACTTACCTGTTAGATCCTGATCCGTCGTGTCGAGGAGGATTTATATGTGTCGCAAACATCACGCTGGCAAAAAACAAACTTCTCCAAAAGGAAGAAAAACAGAAGAAACCTTTAGCATCAAACCAACCATTTCCTTCCTTCTCTCCCAATGCGCTCATATATACATATAAGGAAGGGGGCGTGTCTTTCCAGTTTAAACTGACCAATCAGGATCTATTATCCAATCACATCCCCACCTACTCATAACCAATAAAAGAGCTGCTGTGGAGGTTGTTTCCTGTTTCAGCTGCAGGACAAGATGGAAGAAACTCCTTAAACTTCACGTCTGTTTCACACTTTAATCCGTAAAGTGAGTTCTCTCTCTCCACAACCTGGATTCATTATCGGTGAGTCTCGTTAGTCTGACCTGTTTTTTCGTCCTAATCGGAGTGATTTTTTATTTTTATGGGCATTTCAGTTTGTTGAAGATGTAATATTGTGCAACAAAGTGAATGAAGTTGGCAGTAAACTGTGTCCTTTGTTGCTCTCTTTGATGGTTTTTGGACCATTCTTGGTGCTGAAAAATGGAAAAAGTCCAAAGTCACGTCATAAAACTCTAAATAGGTCAAGAGCGGATGCTTGTTCTTGGGCGTAAAGCTGGCTGTTGCAGCTTTAACGAAAAGGTTCCCATTCAGGCACGAAGCTCACACGATTTACTGTCAGATTAATGGAAAAGAGTTCATGTCTGAAATGGACGAATGTTGACTGCAGCAACAAACGATATCGCTTGAATGCAAGGAAATGGCAATTCTGGGGGTTTGTCAAGATTAATGTAGAAGCTGCACAGACAAACACAAGGTCACAGAAGCCCTTTTAGGTTCACGACCTTATAAACATCCCGACATTGTGCGCCGTCTCGTTGCACAAACATCTCCCCAACGAGTGCGTTGGTTTACATCTTGTTCTTTTGCGGATCTTTTCAGACGAGCTCGAGACAGGAGTCGTTCCGTGGCAAGGTCAGAAACATGAACAACGACGAGGACGATACGTACAGATGAGCATCCTGCTTCACCCTGAGTGCCAAATGATTTTCAAAGCCGAGACTCGCTGCACATTACTTAACGAATGCATTTTTTATATGTTGTTTAATGGATATAGCAACAATATTAATGAAAAAAACATGACGCGCTTCGGCTTTCCTGCTAATGTTGTCATCAATATTCATACTGTAGCCCAAGTGGGTTTTTTTTTTTTTTTTTATTTGCATCTCGCAAATAAAAGCTCCACCAGACTCGGCTGCAGTCTTTCAACACACAGTTTAGCGCGCTGGTTAATCTAAACAGCGATTTTATATATTTCATTATTGCCTCATGGAAACATCAAAGAAAGAAAATTTGCTAGAAACGCCTTGTTTTCAGTCGAACACTTCCAAGTCTCCAGCTGGGCCTGGAGGCATTTCAGCAGCACGAGGGTCACGTCTTGATCCACGCAGGAACCTCGGAGCCTTCATCTGCAGTTCAAATGTGACTAACGAGGCTTTGAGCAAAAATTAGAGGTAATTTGCTCTGAGAGGCTCCTTTAATGTTGCGGGCTCACAGGTTTTCCTTTTTGTTCCTCGCCTCTTTATTCAAATTGCAGCTAAATGACATCTCACACGACTTTCAGAGTGTATCAGACGCGCCGGCGCTAATCGGTGTCGATAATAAATTGCGATGTCAACCACTTAATATGCTGATGTATCCCCCAGAACGAGTCGGGATAAAAGATGGAAGCCCCCGTGTGCGTTCCCCCGCCAGACATCGCTCGGGGAAAAAAAAAAAGTTGCATTAATTAGCGGCAATAAATCTGCCTCGTAACTTTGATAATGACCTTGCCGCTCGTCTTTGTCTCGCAAGCATCACTGATCTTGCCGCGCTTTTGTGATGTCGCACCGGCTCAGGTGTTACAGGATCAGCATAATGCTAATGGTTTCATTAATGCCTCGCTGATATGGTTGAGAATACCTGATTCATTCGGTCCAAAAGAGGCGACGGCGTCAGTTTGTCATCAGGCAGCAAAGTGTGGTTTGGACAGCGGGTTATTTCTGCAAATTGGATAAGTCTGACATTCAGAACTGGGGAACTTTATCCTTTTAGAATCATAAACATGCTTCATAAATATTATTATTGATGTTTTTTAATATTATTTTTAAATTAACTCAACACAAGTCACAGCTTTTGTGATCTTTCTTAGTTATATATCGCTTTTTTAAACCAGAGCTACTTTACGGCACAATATAATACTAATAATACAATATAAAACAACAAAGAAAGTAAGAAATGCCAATTTAGAAGAAAAAAATAGAATAAATACACACTTAAAGCTATTTAGATCTTAACGTTCAGTGGCAAAAATAACTTCTTTTTTATTTTTTTTTAAAGCTTTTCTCGTCATGTCTTTATTTTCTGCACTGAATCATAGAGAAGAGCTCCTTGAGTTTCTAGTTCCACATATTTCAATTTAGGTTAAAAGAAGTGCAAGGAGATGCTTTTAATAACCTGTAAAGGGAGTTTCCAGAAAAAAAGATGTTGAAAGACGAGGCTGTTAAAGATCAAGGAAAGTTCAGTGAGGATTAAAGAATGATGTGTGCACACAGATGAACAGTTTACTGATGATAACGAGCAGGTAAAACCCAAACATCTGCGTTTCTGTGATTAAAATCAACCCAAAGCTGCTCTGTTTATCCAGACTGTCCAGCGTCTGATCGTGTGATCCAGCTGTCAGTCAGGAAGCAGCGCTCGGTTTGTTATTTAACACAATTAAGAAATTTGTAAGTGCAGTTTTGTTTTTTTGTTTTTCTTTCCTCTAAATTACCTGCCGGGTTTCCGTACAGTCACTTCAAAGAGGAAGAAGCTGGCAGACAAACCAAACGGCTGATTTCAAACGTTTAAGGCTCTCGCCGGCGCTGCCAAATTAAAGTTTCATCAGGATTCCTGCTCCGAGGCTTTCATCAATCTGCACGTGCAGCAGGAAACACGATGCGTTCTTTCGTCCTCTTCATGCCGAAGGAACGATGCGTTTTGACGGCAGTAATAACGTCGGCGGTTTTAACTGCAAATCGCACAACGGAGGATTTGTGTTGCCGTGCCTCCGGGGTTGTGTCTTCATCCTGCATCACATTCATATCAAATAAGGAGATTAGAAGAATCTCCTTCCAGCGTGCAGCCGTTTAACCCACAAATGTGTGACACGAAGACACACTTTGTTAAAGACGTTTCCACCGACGGCGAGCCGTAAAGTACCACGATAAAAATTCATGTAGCATAATGCAGAAATACAACATCGTACCTCAACAGATTCCTGCCAAGAGACAATTAAAATAGACAAAATAAAATTTAAATTGTACAATTCTGTTTATTTTGATGCTCTATACGGTTTTTGCCTTGACAGAAAGGCCACTAGAATACAGGTGTTGCATTGTTTACCGAACTAGCCGACTGCCAAGTGGCTCCACAAGAGAACATTAAATCACGGCACCATTCATCACTAATGCACAGCTGAGCTGGTTGAGATGCCCAGAATCCATCATCCAAATGGGGCCATGAAAGCAGAGAGTGTGCTATTAAATGAGTTGCATCGGCGGCGAGGCTCGTGGCTCACCTCCGAGTGTAATCAGCATCACGGCCGGGAGGCAGAAAAACACTTTAACGTACAACTAATCACTGAACTCCAAACTAGTTTTTAAACCATGAGGTGTAAAGATCGATGTGGAGGCTTTGTTTTTTGCCCGCTGGTTATGCACTGGTTACAAGGAGGCTTTTATTCTACCAATAGCCTGATCTATGGATTAATAATCAATCAGAAGAACAGCACAGTTAGAATGACAGTGATTCATGAGCTGGTCTTGGGGGCAACATGTTAGTCGCTGCTCTGCTCACATTTGCAATAATTCTCGTAGAGTGACTCATTCATGCAGCGTGTTTGGTTCGTAAAAGGTGGAATTAGCGGAAATGAAGCCACAAAATGACATTTCTGTTCAACTGAACTGAATTCTCAAATCCATTCTGAAAGAAAACAAACATAATTTGCAACCTGTGAGGTGGTTGGAAAGGTATCTTCTTTGGAAAAAAAAGGCCAGTTTAGGAGGTAGGTGCGGCGGATGGTGGCAAAAACCTACAACTTCACAAAAACTACAGGGTTAGATTTAAGACAACAACTGGCTTTGTTAGACTCTTTTGCATGTTACAAGATCGGTCAAGGTTAAGTGCTAAAATGACATGGTTAGTGTTCGGAAAAACATCAATGTTTAGTTTAAAATGCAACCAATCGCATGTGTCTCAAGGTTTACCTCCATTTTCTTGGTAACCATGGTGACAAGTCCCTCCTCCTTTATTTTTACAGTTGATTGACTGACCATTGACCACTGACCATTTTTTATACATATTTTGTGGCCAAACTGTCATTTCTGTGTCGTCTAGAAGATGTAATTTGGGTGCAAATGCATGAAATCTGAACAGACAAGAGCCAAGAAACGGCAACAAGCCAACAACATGTGAACAATCAAGCTTCAAAATACTTTTGAGAATTAGTTTGCATATGCTTATGTTGGAAAAATAGTGTGAATGTGAAATACTGCATGTAAATGTACACAAAAATGTCTGAAATAAACACGGCAGCAGTGACAGGAAATACACAGTCACTGTAATAATGAGTGCGACTGTTTGGTGGTCACACAGACCATGCAGCCAACATCATAAATGGTGACAAATTAAGACGCCACCATGTCTTTTGGTTAATTACAGTTTTTCTTCTCCCAGATTAAGAGCTCATCATTATAGAACGACTTTAAACATAGAAGCTGTTTCTGGGAGTTTTCCAGTACTGATTTCCTGCAGCTTCCTCCGGCTGCACCATAAATTAGAGAGCAGCCTGCAGGTCGGCTCATCCAGGTAATAATTCGATCAGCAGCCTGCAGCAGCTGTTCTACACGATGACTTTCAGCAACAAACGGCTCCTCCGCTTACTGGAAAACAAGGATTAGCGAGCTCCCGTCAGCCACGGCAGCAGGCCGCGGTTGTGTCCCAGATCTGATTAATTTTCCTTCGTCCAAACGCGAGGCTGCTGTTTTTAGATCTATTAGTTCTGAAATTGGATGAAATACACGAGTTAACGTGACGCAAAATCCAGGACAGAGAGAGAGAGAGAAAAAAGAAAGATGATTTCATTACTTTTGCCTGAAAGGTTGATTACACGGTTTTGAACGTGAGGCCGAGCAGAGCTCATGTCATCCTGAAATCAAAGTCATGTGGAAGACGTTCACCAGCGTATGATAAAGGCTACACGTTAAATGTTCCATTTTAGTCCACCTGCTTTTATTACAACACCAGTTCAACATACTTTTCATCATCTTGCCTCAATGTCTTAACGTTTCTTTACCTTGAGATCAGGATTTCAAGTCTTCTCGTTTGTCTTAACAAGCCTGGATGATTTCAGACGATTAAAACAGTTTTGATCGGAGACGATGATCCAATTCTAAGTGTAGTTTGTTGCTTAAACATAATTTCATTAGAAGATTGACACAAACTCTATTTTTATGTTTTGAGTGCGACGTGTGAATTCAAGCATTTACAGTTTATTTCTTTTTAGTAAACCAATGGTGGAATATTTTAGAGAAAAAACGTTGGAATAATATTTATGATAAAACTTTGGGGAAGAAGTTGGAAAAAAAAAAGTTGGAATATTTTGGGTGAAAATGTTTTTTGAAAAAAAATTTCTGAACTTTTTAAAATAATTTAAGGGGGGAAATTTTTTTATTTTTGTATTTTTTTAAGCTGGAATATTTTGAGAGAAAAAGTCAGAATTTTATTTATTTATTTTTTTTAATTTGATTGTTGTAAAGGAAAAAATAATGGATTTTTTTGGGGAAAAAGCTGGAATATTTACAGGGAAAGCTGGATTAAGTTTAAGAGAAAAGTCAGACTGGTTCTTTGAAGAGACTCAGTCGCAGAGATCCGTTCTGGGAGGCTGAGAAATAGAACCTGAAGGAACGTTTCTGCAGATTCTGGGATGATTCAGAAACTAGAGTCTGTAGATCTTCATCGGATGAGGCTCACAGGTTCGAAAATTAAAGCAAATTACCAACAGTTTTGTTAAACAAAAGAAGGGCCGATTCTCGCTGTATTCGCCGGTTGGATGAGCACCGAAGAGCGAAGGCTGCTGGGAGCGTGCACGTGCCGGCCGATCCATCAAAACCGGCCGAGTGAAACAAAGAGTCCTCGTGTTGCAGCCGAGCCGATTGATTCTGGCATGTTTTATTATAAGTCACGGCACTTTGCTCCGCACTTCAGCACCAATTAGCAGCATTCGCCTTTTCAGCGTCAAACTCTGCAGGACTGAGTGTCTCCATGTGAATCGCTGAGGTGAGAATCCGCCCCAAACCGACCCGAACCCAACGCCGAGCCGACGTGTGATGGCAGGTAGTTAGCCTGCCGTGACCTCAGCGTTTCATGACCTTTGAATGTCCAGTTCTGCATCTTCTGCTGCAAACTAGAGCCGGAGTTTAAACACCACAAAGACCCCAGTTCAGTTTAAATTTATGTTTTCATGGCGTTTGCCTATAATTTGTAATCAACGCTGTAACTTTACTCTGATGATGCTGAGAAAGACAACGAAAACATGACGAGCTCAATAATTAAAGTGATCAGTCTGGTTCTGTTCAGATGGGAAACGGTGTCCATAAGAATATTCTGAGGTCAAAATGATGGAATGTTTTAAAGAAAATGACATTTTAAGGGAAAAATAGTGGAATAGCATTTGTTTTCTCTTTTTTTAAAGAGGACTTTTTTTTTTTTTTTTTAAATATTTAGAGGAAAAATGTTTGAATATTTTTTTGGGGAAATTGCAATATTTTCATGGGAAAACTTTGAATATTTTCAGTGACAAATGTTGGAGAATATTTAGAAAAAAGTTGGAGTATTTCAAGAGGGAAAAAAGAAGCATTTTCTGGAAAAAGAAGTTGAAATATTTTGAGCTTAACATTTTCAAAATATTCTCAAAAAAAAAAGAGGAATTTTTTAGTGAAAAAAAAACAGTTTTAGGGAAAATAATAAATGGGGTTTAATGGGTTTAGACTTTTTTTTTTTTTTTTTTTAAATTGGACATTTTTAGGGAAAAATTCAAGACCTTTATTTGTCACAACTATAGACAGTATTACAGCAGCCGTAAAGAAAAAAAAAAAAGGAATATCTTTAGGAAGAAATGTGATTTAGGAAAGCCATGAATGGTCTTCCAGTTTGCTGAGATTAATGAAACATTTATTATTTTGGAGCATTACAGTGCATCAGGAAAGATACTGAGTTTATTCATTGCTATATATGTATTCATTCTCTGTTGAAGACTTAATGATTTACACACACACATACACACACACACACACACACACACATATATATATATAAAATGTATTATTCTTTGACCTACGATTCATTTTTGCCCACTGTTTGGCTCAGTTTAGGAAATTATCACACTTTGGTTCATACTTTCACAACAATAAGTACTTTTCGGAAGATTAGAAACACCAAAATTACTCAGAAAATATCATAAAATACTTTCACTTTCACTTCTGAAGCTGCTCCTCCATTTTCTGGGTTTCCATGGTGACGAATCTGGCAGCATCTAATGTGCGATCGATTGGCTGAAAGGGACGGACAGTAAAGCAATAAAATCAGAGTTACGTCTATTTGACAGATTTCTGATTCATCACAAACAAATGCGATCCTGCAGAAAATACGCTTCATTTGAAGGAAAGCAGCAGATTTATTTTTCTGTTGTTGTTGTTTCACGGATTGAAAACGTCGCCAAAATCGGTGAAAATGCAGCTTCACTTGGCCCGACTTATTATAACTGGCCGATGTGTGCAGTAATTATTCCTGCCTTAATCAATAGCCCGCCTTCAGAGAGCGAATCTAGCCCGAGGTCCAACTTAATGAGCTCATTGGGTCAAACCCAGACGATGATCAGCTGCAGCAGTAAACGTCTTCGTTCGTCTTTCCTCGATCATTTTAACCTAAACTCCAGCCGGGTCAGTTCATATTGGTTCTACTACCTTATTAAGAGAAATTCCCAAAGGCCAAAGCATATCTGCATGTTTCTTTACTGATTTCTGGTCAATCAGTAGTGATCAGAACTTGTGTTGTTGATCAAATCTAGAACATTATCCTGCTAACAAAGTGCATGTGACCAACAGGCAGCTCTTCTAAACAGAAATAATTTCATATTTTAGCCAAAACAATCCAGATTTAGCACAAATATTCATAATAATCTGTAAACTGAGGCAACGTAATTAAACATTTGTGCGATTTTTGATAAGTGAGCTGCAAAAATTCCCTTATTCTTGTTCATAGCTTCCTGTTGGTCCAAGAAATGACCAAATCCCACATGTTGCTTGCTTTTATAGTTTATATTGTAGCATTGAGGTCATGCACCGTGCTTGATTTACACAGCCAGAGAAATCTTGTGCATCAAACGAATGCCCCTAAAATGCTGTTGTGTTTGTTTTGTGGCGGTTGGGGCCTTGCATCCCTTTCATCTGCTTATCAAAATCGACCAGAGCTCCAACTAATCTCTCATAAATTGTGGTTCTGTGTGCTAAAGGATTCAATAGCGTTTTCGCCGCAATTAGACTTAAAAGCTTTCAAGGTCTAGTGAAGCAGGAAGCAGCTGTTCTGTTCTAGTCCTTGTGCAGAAATGAATAATTTCAGTTTTCTGCAGCTCTCGACTGGAACCACTCACAGGAAACACTTAGACTCACCTCTTTCATACCCTTATCATCTTTTAAAAATACGGTGAAGGCCTTACTGTACCTGCTTTCAGTGTATTTTATCTTTAAGCCTTTTGTTGTTATGTTTTGTTTGTGTATTGATTTTTTTTATGGATGCATTTCTTTTGTTGTATTTTCTGTTATGTGCTGCCTCTTAACCAGGTCGTTATTGTAAATGAGAATTTTTTCTCAATTAACCCACCTGGTTAAATACAGGAAAAATAAAATTTAAAAAAATAAGATAATAATTCTCCGCCCTCTTTTGTTCGGCGTCTGTTGTTCAGCTTTTATCCAAACAGAACTCTTTTAGATGCATTAATGTTCTGGTTGTTTTCCTGGAGTCCTGATAAAAGCCGTATGATGTAAAAACACTTTGGTCTGGATTTGCAGCATGTTTGGATCCTGCCTGGAGATTAAAGTTAAAAGGAAGCTCTGAATGACTTCGAAAAGCTTCTTCCTTGTTGTGCAAAGTAGATAAATTTCACTTTTTGTCTTTAGAAAACAAATAGTTCCTCTATATCCCCAATTTCATGTCACAAAATTCACAGAAATCACATTTCCTCCTCATGTTCTATCTTCTGCTTCGACTGACAGAAGGATAAGTCAGTGTCAGCTTACAATTTTTTTAAAACTGAGTTAATTAAAATATTTTTGGCTGCATTTTGAGGATTCGACATGTTTGTATTTTCACCCTCAAAAGAGCATCTTACATGTGAAGCCATTTTTACTGTTTTTCCAGCAGATCCAGTCTGATGGTATTTTGATCTTACGCCTGTCTAAAGTTACTCAATTTGTCCAAAATGATTTGAAACTTGTGCAAACTTACTAACGATTTAACCATAATAAGATTTAAAATGTCCAAAATGACAGTAATGAATAAATAGTAGCCCTTAAAAATGGAAATATGTACAGAATTTTCAAACCACGGTGGTGTTGTGGCCCCAGAAAGTTCCTGTAAGGGTCTATATATATAGATGAAGCTATTTTTTCCACTGAAAATACAGTTTTTGTCAACATTTTACCAACTTTTAAGGCTTTAAAATCAGCAGGATTTAATGTGTGCCAACTATGGCAAGACAAGATTCCAATTTTCTGGTATTTTGACCTTAAAGTTGTCTATAATTACTTTATTTGTCCAAAATGACTTGAAACTTGTCCAAAATTTCCCCAAAAATAATCATAAAAGATTAGAAAAATGTCCAAAATGACAATAATGCATAATTATTAGCCCTTGAAGTTGGAAATTTGCACAATATTTTCAAACTTTGATGCTGTTTTCTCTAGAACAGTCGACATTTCACCAACTTTCAAGGCCTCCAGTTCCAGTCTTTAGATATTTTCCCAAAACGTGATGTGGACTCGTTGGTAGGAAACAAAAACTGCTCTTCATAGGTTCTATATGTTGGTAGTATAAATGCAGAGCTGCTTGTATGTTGTGTTCATGTTGAAACTTCCCAACATACGAGGCTGGTTTCGCCTCAATGTTCCCACACGGACACTGGAATTAAAAAACTGAAGAGAGAAGCTGATGATAATTCAACACACGTCACAACAAATCTCATATTTACTGAAACTCATCACAGCAAACAACACGACAAGGGAAACAAGAGGTCACTGCAGCGCGTACAAAAACAGCTACAATCAGGTCACGGGTGGATTTACTTTCCTTTTTAAAAGTCTGATCGGGCGCGGCATAATATTTCTGAATTCAGTTTTTTTAAAAACATCTGCCACGAGAGACTTATGAGAAGGTTCCAGAGCTGAAACAGTTAATGTTTAATTAATGACGGGAGGCGTTTCTCTTTTTAAAAAACGCCGGGGCTGTCTGTCACACGGCATCTGCAACGGGGGGAAAAAAAAAAACAACAGAGAAAAACCTGCCGCCTTGTCACGATGATCTCTGGAGTGTCTTTGCTTCTTGTGTTTCCATCCATCAGTGCTCGCGGCACCGCGGGCTCATCTGGCTTTGTTTTCCTCTCCTGTTGGGTGTCGGTGATGAAAACATAACTGTCCACCCTCTTTTATTTATTTATTTTTCGGCAAACGTGTGCGACGATGCGTGTGATCGTGTTTAGGGGCGGATGTATTCATTGCGCGCATCGGGGGGAAGGCGACTCCACGCATGAGAGTGTGTTTGTGTGTAAATGCATGTGCCTCTGAACATATGGCGCTGCGGTAAACAAAAGCTAGCAGGCCGTACGACTTCCTGCAGGTGCTGCTCGCCGCCGAAGTGCCTGAAAATCCTCCAGATGTCATTTCAGTTTCTATTTATTCTCAACGTGAAGTGTCTGCACCGATGACGGCGAGCTTAAAACTCAACGCTGGAATAACCTACCGCCCGTCATAGAAAGCTGCATGTCAGATAAGCTGATTGGTTCATTTACCTCCAGCAGATGTAAGCACGCTGCACAAAAGCACAAAGAGAAAGTGCGACGTTAACTTATCGGAGCAACACTGCAACACCTGTGTGCACCCCAGAGAAGTATAATTCCAGCTCGAGGCGGTCATAAAGAGTCTATGCGAGCAGTTTCTGCCCCGACTCTCCCCAAACATATGGCCTTTTAGAAATCATTCAGCAGACTATAATGCTGCAGTCCAAACAGAGAACAATCTCACACAAAAGAGGGTTTTTCTACCAAAGACTGGGTCAAAATTCCGATGATTCTTTCTCAGGTTAAGAGCTGCAGGTTGCCTCGATGCTACATTTCTGATCGAAAGTCATTTAATGTGTTTACTTTTTTTCCCTGAAACCACCTTTTTACGTGGTAAAGCATCAAAACCTTTGCTTTGAGAAGAACCTCAAGATGCAAAGAGAGAAACTATATGTCTAAGAATCATCACCAAACCTCAAAGATTGGTCTTCGTCCTCTCATTATGCATGTTTACACTCTGGGCCGCTATGCTGACAGTACCTCACTCAATCTGTGTTTCCACCAGCTGAGTTTACGGTCTGGATGCTTCTTCACAGCTGCTGTGTTTCCAAACAGATGGTGAAATGCAACCTTTAGCTCAGTCTGACTAACATCCTGGTCGGCTCCTCCACGTCCACCTCAAAAACTGAGCATTTGATCGATAACCGTCTGACTTCATGTCAGAAATCTGTTCCTCTGTCAACATCTGACGGATCATCTGAGGGTGCAACTCGACTTCTTGAACAGACACTGATCATATCAGGCGTTTATTAGCTCTAACGTTCCCTCCTAGAGGATCTCTGACCTACAGGGTCTTCTATCATAAGGCATTGTTGTTTTTTCATGTGGTTCTTGTATATTTTACGCTGTTGTTTGTATATTTTACTGTCTGCCTGCTTGTTTCTTCATCTTATGCATCCTGGTTATTTTATTTGTACGTTTGCACATTCAGAGAGCTTAGTTCTTGGTTTTATCTTCTATATTTTAATGTCTACTTTGTGTAACACCTTCAAACTTTGTTTTAGAGACATGCTATGTCAAATAAATTACTAGCATCACCACCATTACAGACTTCTGGCTTTACACTTGTGTTGTTGACTGTCAGGGGTTCTGCTGACTAATAAATCTGGCCATATTTCTAGATAAGAGAGCCGCACCATCCAAAGTAGGATGGATGCCGTCTCTCCTAATGAGGCCAGGTTTTCCCCAAAAGCTTCTCCAATTATCTATTAAGTCCACACTATTTTCTGGACACCACCTCGACAGCCAGCGATTGAATGACGACATGCGACTAAACATGTCGTCACTGGTCAAATTGGGCAGGGGTCCAGAGAAAACTACGGAGTCCGTCAGTGTTTTTGCGTAATTACACACCGATTCAACATTAATTTTAGTGACCTCCAATTGGCGTAACCGGGTGTCGTTACCACCGACGTGAATAACTATCTTACGGTATTTACGTTTATCCTTTGCAGCAGTTTCAAATAGGATTCCACGTCGCCCGCTCTGGCCCCAGGTATACATTTAACTATGGTCGCTGGTGTCTCTAGCTTCACTTCCTTCCTTCCTGCGCCTGCTCTCTCTGTGGATGTCTCTGGATCTGGAGCTCCTGAACTACAGCCGCTGGCCTCACCTTCTGTATCCTGCTGCCCCACCGTGATGCCTCCTGTTACAAAAGGACAATAACTTCTAATAACGAAATTTTATAATTCATCCTACATCCACCCAACCGGTCGAGGCAGATGGCCGTCCCTCCCTGAGCCTGGTTCTGTCGGAGGTTTTTTTTCCCCACAGGAGTTTTCGGTTCCTTCCCACTGTTGCGGACTGCTTTCGGACTGCTGAAGCTTATAGGGAATCCAAATGTTTTGGATTGTTGGGTATTTCTGTCTCTGCTTTTGTTAAGCGCTATGAGATGACTTGTTGTTGTAAATATGCGCTATACAAATAAAATTGAATTGAACTGAAAATTGTTTTGCTGCAATCAGGTCTAATGATCGAAGCTTGCCTTCAGTTCTGTTTAGGTTAAAGTCTAGTGAAAGACATGTACGTGCACATGTCTTTATCTGCTTGTGGAAAACAGGTTTTAAAATCTGAATTCAGAAATGTGAGCCTGTATTCCACAGAACTGGATTCCTCTACCTAGATACACATGTTCCCAAACTGTACTACAAACCTGGTGTATATAAGGAAGCATTTTCTAGTTTCTAACAAAGCTTTACAAAAACTAAACCTTTATGGTGAAATAGTTTAAATACAACAATCAACTGGATGTCCAGTGATCTCTGTGTTACTTGTTGCTTTGCCAAGGTTCCAGGTTTTCACTGAAAACTGGTCCAGAAACTACTATGAATACAAACTGATGGAAAAAATGGTGCAAATGTTTAACCTTTTTACACACTTTTCAGGCCCATAGGTGGGATTTTACACACAGGACTTAAATGGACTAAATTCAAGATTGCTGAAAGTCGTCACTTCTCATTCCTCTTGCAGGAGTTTGTAACGTTTTCCAGTCGGCTTGTGTTGCATCGTGGCTCATGAATAATTAAACATCTGTAGGAGGATAATGGCTGCATCGTCTCACCGTTTTTATAAAAAAGGAAGACTCGTCCGTCAAAGAGAATTCTGCATGTGCACATATGTTGCATGTCTTGTCCGCGACGGGTTTTTTTTTTTTTTTTTTAAAAAGCAAATTGTAACATCAAAAGGTTTTGTCCTTGTTCCGGCGCGGTTGACTCCATCACGGCCGAATTCCTGTTTTAATTGACACATCTGGCGCAGATCTAAACCGAAATGCCACATGCTCTGATCAAAGGAGAACTCACCCACTTTGATTAAGTCGGAGCCACACGAGGCAAACCTGCAGTCCTTTCATCAGCCGCTTACTTGCAGCCTTTTGAAACACAAGCTCCGTTGGCGACTTTATCCTTGATTTATAAAGAGCGTCGGTGTGCGTATTCGCAATTAAGAAGACTCCGTGCAGGTCGCAGAACCTCATTACTGCCATTTTTAATACGGTTGACATCTACATAACAGCGAGAAAAGGTAAAGGCTCCTTAAGGAACCATTTAATTCCAACATAATGACGAATAAATCCACTTTTATGAAGGCAGTAGTAATAGAACAAGGTTTTCGCCTCCATAGTTAAATCGGTTCGCTGCGACCTCTCAGAGCTGAAAGACAGGTTACAACACAAGGCCGATGAGGGAACATCGAGACTTGCGCTGCTTTCAAGTAATGAGGTCGTATTTTTGAACATGGAAACAAATGAAGCGATGAGCTCGGTGTTGCTTTTTGACTGACAACAGCATCCCCTCGTTGGCTTTTTAAAAACAGACTCAAAATTGTGTTTTTCTGCATTTTAAATTCGTGCTGGGAGTGGAAACGGTTCCACAAGTCGAAGCTTTCTGAAATGTTCCTCCCAATTCAAACGTGGTGATGTCATTCGGTTGGAATGCATGTGCTGTTTTAATGGACTGATGAATTGTCGTAAAAAAAAAAAGTAAATCGACCTTCTCTCAGCTCAGGGATCAAGAAGTTCCAACACTATTTGTGGATGACGTGCACGGTCACAATATTCCAGCTGAATTTGGACAACCTGAACTAGTATTTAGCTGATATTTCTTAAATGTTCACATTATTCCCTTTGCTGCTGCACCAATGCACATTTTTCCAGTTATAGCTTATCGTATATGTGCAAACAGGAACCATCACGAGTCAGGAGACCATGTGACTTCAGGATGTCAACATCAGGACATGTTTTTTGTGAACACTAGCTCATTCATAGTAGACACATTCTGTGTCAGTCAGCAGCCTGAGATTAACTGACTTTCAGTGATGATGGGTGGGCTTGCGGCTACCACCAACAGAAGAAACAACATTTTCCACGGTGGAAGAGTCGGCAGCCTCCAAAACCAAATGCAGATACTTGACATATTTACATACCTGCGTTACGAACTGTGCAGGAGCACTGGGAGCAGAGTTTCACTGCACCAGGAGACGAGGATGACGTTTTTAGAAAGGCACGGTCAAGGTCAAAACTACAAGACTGTCAGAACTGTTGCATTAAAAATGTTGAATGTACCAAGTTGTAAATTTACGACCCAGGTATTTCAAAAACATTTGAAACCATAAACCATAGTCCTCTCTGAAGAGTGTCAACCATCCTCACGCAGTAATAAATTAACATGTTTTAGTAGGTTTTCACTGTAATTTTGTAGATTTTCCCTTTTCTGTATAGTAACCGAGGACGTAACAGCTCAACATAGTCTAACATGGTCCCCTGCCTTCGCCCTAAGTCGGCTGGGATAGACTCCAGTCCCCCCATGACCCTAGTGAGGATTAAGCGGTGTATAGATAATGGAGGGATGGATGTATAGTAACAGATATAATCTGGAAAATCACTGAAAAAAAAAGTATTAAATTGCATATTACCAGTAAAATACTGGGTTTTTTGGTTCAGTAGTAGCAATAATTAGTAGTAGTAATTCTTAATTTGTTCTTTTACAATGTTTGACAACAAAATGACTGTTACAGCCGGTGGCCGAAGGAGGTGTGTGCGGGACTCAAACCGAGAAGGAAGCAGGGTTAAAAGGACTAACAGGTTTTATTTAGGGGGTCTGGGGAGTGCGGGGCAACGGGAGACAGGTGGGGGATCCGGGGTAGGTGCGCTGGTCGCCGTGGCAGTGCAGCCAAGTTATCTCCCGTGCAGGTGCTCGTGCAGGGAGGTGATCCAGACTCATGTTTCCATGGAGGGAGAAAGAACTGGTGTAGTGAGTTGGAAAGCTGGACGCTGGGACCGGTGGAGGAGACACAAAGAGAGAGACACGGTCGCTCGAAAACTCGCAATTACTTAGCAAGAAGCACATGTACTAGAGGTAAGCGGTCTGAATGTACCGCTCGTGGAGCTGGCAATCGTCTGGCACTGGAGCACAGATTAAACGGTGGCTTTATCCAGCGCATAACGAAGGTGATGAGCTGCTGCAGCTGTGCCAGCGCGGAGCGTCCTCGTCCAATCAGCTCCGCCCAGCCTGAAAACTAAAAACACAATCCAGCCACATACAAAAAACAACGGCCAGCATACACAAAAACACAGTGAACACATTCACTATCACCACCAGGACACGATTTCTACTGTGTTTAAATCAACAAAAATATCATTATTTTACTGATATTTTTCAAGACTTGAAAGAAAAGTTACGTAAATAATTTATTCTTGTTTTATTACATTACAGATCATGTCTGAAATGTGTTGCTTTTTCTTTAAAACAGCATTAATTTGCAAGTTAATTGTTTAAAAACAGTCTAAAATAATATCCACATTAAAATTTGTTATTTTGCAAATAGTATTTTTTCATTTTTACAATGTTTGAGTAAAAACTAAACAATTATTACTGTGTTTAAACCAATAAAACATAAATATTATAATATGTGTTGTGGTATTTAAATAAAAATGATGAATATTACCTTCCTCTTTTTTTTTTTTTTTACTGTTTTGAGTGTAAAATTACACAGTCTTGGTACATTTAAATCCACTTAAAACAGAATTTTACAGACTATTTTTTAACAGTTTTTGAATGTTACAGTATTGTATGTAAACCACTTTTAAAGTATTTTTTTCTGCCACTCTTGCTGCCAGATTTCGCCTCTGTTTCATTTATTTAGTTTACAGTGTATTGTGGCAGGTAGATTGACCTGCTGGTGGATAGAAGAGGCTCATGTGGCTCCTGGACTGATACGGTCCATAAAGGTTGTGGCTGTTTTTAGGTCGTTAACTAATAGCTGTGATGCCCGCTGATGCCTTCGTGTTCCGCAGGCGTCCATTCAGAAGAACACGCTAATGAGTCCATTATGTGGGTTTATGACACAAACATGTGAACCGTCACTGTTACTTTACAATATGTTGCTCGGAGCTCTAACTGTGGCAGAATCAGAGTCTTACCGCAGGCTGAAGCTCAACGAACAAAGACTTCATCAGGACAAAAACTTCAAGCTGCAGGAAGAAATGTTTGTCTGGCTCAACGTCGAGGAGCAGTTTCCTTTCAAAGCACCAAAAAGCAATAAACGTCGACTTTATTCCCTTCAGATCCATTTTACCCAAAACTTTACCCCTCTTAAATTATTAACAAGCAACAAGGGTCTTGTTTGTTGCTGGTGAGATTCGACGCTCATCTGCTCCCGAGGTTGCACAGAAACAAGTGGACTTGTGAAGCTCGCAACTCGCTACGAAGGGTCAGTAGGACGCTTCGTGGATGTATTTCAATCCAGCCGTACCATGAGGAGAAAAAAAACAGGGGGGGGGGATAAACTGATAAAAATGCAACATCTGAACACGATATCAGTATTCAGAGCACGAGCCTCCCTCAGGCCACATTCATAAATATGTTATGAGCGGAGCCTGACGCTACTATACAGTCCGGCAGTGATGGATATTCGGGGTGAAGGGGTTCTTGTGAGAGCAGCATGTAAAGGATGACTGGGCCGGAGTTAGTAACGCACCATTAACTGACTCCTCATGATGCTCGCTGCCTGGGAAGAGAAGGAAATCTGGCCGGTCAGGAAATCAATACAGCACATCAGTATGAAGGAGGAGAGAGAGGAGGTGTCCGCCGTATACGGATTAGTTTAAAAAGCGCTGCACAGCAAACACACAGGAACGGTCCCGATGGCTGCATTAAGCCAGTTCGCTCTGGGCATGTTGATGAGAACAATCCTACACGCATACATACTTAATGCAGGCAGCTTTGGAAATGGTTATTAGACCACCGTGGCCACCGTGTTCTGCCTCTTCTTAATGGAGCCTCACTGTGGTTCCTTAATAAGGTTAAAACTGAAAGCTGTTCTCATGATTGCAAGCTCAAAACTGGTCCAGAATGTGTTGAAAATAAGAAGCATTTTATTAAACAGGCTCAAAATTTGTTGAAAATGACAAACAGTTGGCCAAAAATGTCTTGAAATCTGTCCACTAATGGCTTGAGATGTGTTCACAATTACTGTGAATGTGTCTAAAATGACTCATGTTTTGTCCAAAATGATAAAGACGTGACAAAAAGTGACTTGAAAGTTGTCAGAAATGAAGACCAAAG
>NW_007577804.1:791701-806067 GCF_000690725.1 Stegastes partitus | reverse complement strand
TGTTCACAATTAATTAAAGTTTGTCCAAAATCATAAAATGATTCAAAAATCAAAAAATGACAACAAAAAAAAAATTGTGACTTTGCTCAAAAATTAGTTGAAACTTGTTTGAAATGACAAGAGATTGGGAAAAAATGTCTTGAAACGTGTCTAAAATAACTTCTATTTATTTCATAATGGCTAAAACATGTCAAAACGTGACTTGAAACTTATCAGAAATGAACAAAAACTTGACCAAAATTACTCAAACTTTGTTGGAAATGACAAAAAGTGAAACCAAAATGGTTGGAAATGTCTCCATTTACTCAACACTTGTCCAAAATAGTAAAAACATGAAAAATTAAAAAAAAACTGCTTTGAAAAACTCCTGAGAAAAAACATGTCAGAAGTGACTTGAAACTTCAAAGTCGTCAAACATTTAGGGCTGGACCTGAATAGCCGACTGCTCGTCCACTGTGCTGGAATCGAGATATCAGTTTTGATCTGTGAATATTACATCAAATATATTAAAGTGCTGAAGCTTGTTTATGTACGATTATATGCAGAAAAGTCATTTTTATTAGTTTTATTCCATGGCTGCTTGTTAAACACATGTATGTTCCAGGTGTGGATCCTGCATTCAAACACATTCTGTGGAAATATTTGTCATGTTAACAGGAAACTTGAACTTTTCAACCAGTTTTATTTCTCTTCATGTGTTTGTTTCTATGTGTGTGTGTGTGTGTGTGTGTGTGTGTGTGTGTGTTGGGAATCAGAGGTAGAATTTAATAATGTCCATAAATCTGAGTTTGTTCTCGCGGTGCAGGTTATGATGCTGAGTTTAGCAGGTGATTGTGTCTGATCGGATGATTCACTGCTTTAATTACACCGTGTTTGTATTTCCTGATTTACGGTGTCGCTTCCTGCTTTTCATTTTTACGTCCACGTTTCTGCTCTTCTGCTGATCCACAGTCAGTGAATCAAAGGTTTTTGTCTTTTTGTGTCTGAAATGAGGCGATTGGTGTGACGGAGGAAGAACTCAGCGTCGTTGTGTAGCTTTAACACAAACAAACACAAATCCCCTTTAACAACACAGGATAGGTGCCCGTCTAATGTCGACATAAACTGTCTTTTCGTTTTATTCCGACTTCACACGATGCCTGAAAACAGTTCAGCCTCATTGCTTGCCTTCTTTAAAATGGAATTAAATCCACAAACAGGCGTTTTTTATTGATGATCGCCAGAGTTTTGTGAAAATGTTCATATTCTACATTTTGACGGTTTAAAAACGCCCTACAAAGAGGTACCTCTATAGCTCACCTGGCTGGGCGGGTGACCCATGAACAGGGGCCATAGTTCCCCAGCGGTCGTGAGTTCGAGTCCCGCTCATGACCTTTTACTGCAGGTTGCTCCCCATTCTTCTCCGCCCTTTTCCTGTCTCACTCTCTCACTGTCCTGACTAACAAAGGCAAAAAGGCCAGAGGAAAAAAAAAAAACACCATAAAAAAGCTAATTTTGCCACCTACAATGCAGCTTTTATGTTGTTTCTCAAGGCTTCCTTTAAATAAAATAAAAGTTTTCAGCCAAAAAATAATGTTAAGACTCAAAAATAATAATAAAAATATGTTCGGCGAGTTCAGTGAATTAGCTTTCAAAGTTATTGTCATATTTATGAACCCAAGTTTGTACATTAACGAACATTTACAAACTTAAGTTGCTACAGTCAGATCTTTTTTTTATTTTATTTTATTTTATTTTTTTTAGGAGTTTTTGGCTTTTTCCATGTTTTGATAGAAACTATTTGAGCTGCAGTGAAGTAAAGAACATTTCTAATGAATCTCATTTATCTTTCTGCTTTGGTGGAGGCGCTTCACTTTTTTTTTTTTTTTTCATCGACTTTAATTATACTTTGACCCTTTAAACTGGTTTTCTAATTTCAGCAAAAGTGCAAAAAAGTTTTCTCCTGCAACTTAACTGATGCTTTTTTATTTTTTTGTTAGAAATCGTAGAAATTTAAATGAGATATTATTATATTAGATATTTAATAGAAATGCAGAGTAAAGAAATAGAAAAAATGGTAAAGGCATTCTGATTTTATGTGTGGATGAATAAAATTGGAAAAATCAGACACTGCAGCCTGACTTTCTTTATAATTAAGTTGTCAGAAATGAAAACAGGCTCGTCCAATGTGACTGAAGATTTGTTTAAAACGGTGGAAACCTGTCAGAAATGACATTACTTGTCAAAAATTACACGAAATCTGTTCACAATTACCTAAAGTGTGTCCAAAATCTGAGAGGCTGTCCAAAGTGATTGGAAACTTGTCCAAACTTATAACAAAAATATCCAAAGCTACTCAAAAGGGGTCCAAAATTAGTTAAAAATGGTTTGAAATGACAAAAACTTGACCAAAATGACTCAAAATTGGTTGAAAATGACAAAAAAAAAAAGTTTAAAAATTTGTCTTTAAATTTGTCCAAAATGACTTTAAATTTGTTCAGAGTTACTCATATTTTGTCCAAAATCAGGGGGAAAAAATAAACTAAAAAAATCCAAAAAATGACGAGACATGTTCTTCTCAAAGGTAAAACTGAAGGCTGTTCTCATGATTCCAAGCTCAAAAAGGGCCCAAAATTACTTCAAACTTGTTTTAAATGGCAAAAGCTTGACCAAATTGACTAAAAATGTACTAAAAATGACAGCAAAAAAAAGAAAGAAGTGGTCTTAAATGTCGAGAATGCCCTGAAACGTGCCCATAATTACTTGAAATTTGTTCAGTTACTTATAATTTGTCCAAAATGACCAAATTATGTCAAACATTGACTTGAAAATTGTCTGAAGTGACTCAAGATTTGTTTAAAATGGTGAAAACTTGAATGACTTGAAACTTTTAGGTTACGAAAACTGGAAAAATCCGACACTGCAGCTTCATTTTCTGTATAATGAAGGTGCAGCAAATTGATTGAAGCACATTTAACTCCAAAAAGTGACATTAATATGACTTTATAAACAAACTGCTACAAACCGAAGCGATTCAACTGAGTTGGTCCAATAATTCTCTTCTTTCAGTGTCACAGGTTTCAGGAAATTAATCGACTAACTTTTGAACTGCAGTTGCGTATTTGAAAAAACTTTATTTAAACCTTAAAAAGCAAACAGACATTGAGTTGATGCATTTTTTTTCTCTTGCAACTGTGTATTTAAATAGGTGATGGGAATCGGTTTTCTAAACCGCCTTCTTGGAGTGTTGGAAGTCTACATTATCTACCAACGTTAAGATGGAGTCTCTCGATGGCTGAAGTCCTCCATTGCCAACATATTCGGATTCCTAATTGCATTTCCTGTCTCCGTCGTCCGTTAATGATGTCTAAACCTGTTGTGTGAAGACAGAGAGCTCCCAGCAGAGTTGATTTTTCACGGAGGAAAATACTTTTCCTTGCGGTGCGACGGGGAAAGTGTCTGGAATATGTGAGTGAACGAGGCTGTCGGCTGTTTCAGGGTGGGTGGTTTCGCTTAAGATTTCTGTTTACACAAGCTGTTGCTCCCATGTGGCGCTTCGTCTTGTATTATAAAAAAAAAAAAAAACTCAGTGTGTTAAAAGCGCTGCCAAATGAGCAAAACGGCGGCGTTTGTCTGCCGTGGAACCGGGAACCATAAAACAAAGCCATTACGGCGGATGAGACGCTCGCCGCCAAGATCTATCCGAGCTCCGAGGGTGTGATTTGTCTCGTTCGGGGAGTCGCTGGAGCTCAGATGAAAAAGTAAAAATAGCGTCCCGACGGTTAGAAACCCCGACACAAGACAGAAGAAAAATGGACTGACGTGTTCCTGCTCCAGCGAACGGTTCCGCTCTTAATTCCCACAAATCAGTCAGGAATTAACTGACACTAACAGACGGAGGCCTCCCAGGTTTTCGGTACAGTTTGACGTGAAATGAGACATTACATAAATTGTCAATGTCATACAAGAGCAGCCACTCAGGGGAGCTTAATGAGAACATCAGTGAAATAAACCCAAGGCTGTGGACGGCGGAGAAATGAGGCATTAAAATGATAGGACATCTCATGGGTACCGAGAGGAAAAAGACAGCTTTCTTTCAGCTCGCTGAATAACACAAGGAGACTCGCTTTTTAATCCTAAAACTCAACCTTCATATCCTTTTCATCCGCCGCCAGCTTCCCTGCATGAGTTTGCTCAAATAGTCCTGGGATAAAAAATTTAAAAAATCAGCAGCTGGCTCTGTTTTTAGTTTTACTGTTTCCTTTAGATGGAACTTTGGCAGAAGATTGGGATTGTTCCAACCTGAGTGTTTCACATGGCTCCATTAGCGCATCATAAATTTGCCGTCACTGCCAAACATTTTCTGATGGAAATACCAACATACAGTCACTTACACAAGCCTCTAAAATGGGTTAGACGTGTCCTGGCTCTAGAAATTAAGTTAATTTATTTAGGTTCTGTCTTCTTTGTTTGGCTATTGTTGAGTCACACTAGCGTAGCTTTGATACATGTATCGCCTTCGCCCTAAGTCGGCTGGGATAGGCTCCAGCCCCGGCGACCCTCGTGAGGATTAAGCGGTGTATAGAAAATGGATGGATGGATGGATGATACATGTATCGCATGTACCGTGTACTTTAATCAAGACAAGTCGGAACGAATGAGGGCACGTCCAGGATAGCTAAAGGTCAAGTTCGTTGGACTTGTTTCCCTTCTTTGTTGGGTTTGCAAACCCATTTATTGAAGATTTAACACGCATGTCTTTCGGGTCAATTGTACCCACATTTTAGTTTGCAAGGACCATGCAGCTGTTGACTCAATAGAAGGCAAACTGCACTACTGGCAACTATAATATGTTCGCCGACATGATTACTGAATCTCTGTTTCTCTAATCTCTATTCATGCTTTTTGATTTTCCAAACTAGAACCCTAAGAATTACCTCACAGTTCACATTAAACACAAACTTTCAGCGTCAGTGTATGCGGGTTTGTGCAGTCCCGAAGTCTGAGAAAGTTCTGCCAATTCTACTGATTTTTTTTTTTTCTTTTAATCCCTCGACCGTTCTTCTTTCTATTCTAAAAATATTCGTTTTTGCTGTAACATTCTTCAAATTGAATGTTGCCCCGAGAACATCCTCCTTTGTTATCATGTGTTGTGGATCATTTTCTGGATCCTCTCACGCGTATCCTCAACAGCATCCCCAAAAGATCCTATAGTGTTCCACCTTTGTTAATATATCGCAGTACGATAACTTCTAAACATTGAAAACATTTGTTGAATGTTGCATCAAGAACGTCCATCCTTTGTCATCATTGCAGAAGCGTCTTACAGAAGAACGTTCTATGATGTGTTCCCTCAACAAGAAGGTGAAATGTTCTGCCTTTAATATATCACATCACATCACAGAAACACTCAAGGCCTCGGTAACATCTGGAAAACATTTTTTAAATGTTAGTTCAAGAACATTTTTCCGTTGTTGTAATGGAACGTTGTGAGAATGCTTTATAGAAGAACGTTCCATGATGTCCAAAAACATCCTCAGAACATCGCAGGATGAACGTTCACGTCGCAGGAATGTTTTTTGGAAGCCCGGAGAACATTCTTTGAATGTTGATTTGAGAACCTTCCTCGTTTGTTATCACAGAACATAATCAGTGTTCCTGACAACGTTCTCTGAACGCTGACATTAAACATTATCGTAATTTCCGGACTATAAACCGCTACTTTTTTCACACTCTTTGAACACTACGGCGAAACAGTGATGCGGCTAATTTATGGATTTTTATAATTTTTATGAATTTGCCTCGAGAAGATGAAGATAGCGATCACTGACTTTTCCTGGTAGGCTACTGTATGGTTTCTTTTTTTAACCAGCTGTGTTACAGGCACTGTTCGGGGAAAACAAACATTTACGGTATTTGTGTGTGTTACCAGTGCATATTTAACTAAAAGTTAAAAAAAATCTTTCAGTGTAACATCTTTCTGTGTAAATAGCTCATGTTACAACGTGGACACTGGAGCTAATAGACAAGTGCGGCCTGTATACGTACAAAATGTGTTCTCTTTTTAAAGTTAGTGGGTGCGGCTTATATTCAGATGCGCTCAATAGTCTGGAAATTACAGTATATTGACTTCGTAGAAAAATGACTGGAAATAAACATATTCTTGTAACGTTCTTTGAACATTTGATCTCAACATTTTCTTACAAAATAGTCATAAGTTTGAACATATAAATATTTAGTGTGAGACCGTTGTGACTTCTTTGACCCACCAGACTCTGGTTATCTTCTGCTGCCACCGTCTTCACTTTGCCTTCATTCCGGCGCCTTTTCGGCTTCAGTTCGGTCTTCAAAACACACAATCAGCTGGATTGACGTCATATGACTCACTCAGACGGTGAAGAACGCTCCATTATGTGCCTCCTCCGTGTGTTTACAATAATTGCCCTGTTGTACTGTGCTGCAATTTAGCCATTGTGAATTTTTTAAAAAGGGGGGCTGCACGCCCTGCACAGCAACCTGGAATTAAAGCTGAAAATCAACACTTTAGCTCTGTAGTCGTCATTAAGTTTAGTGAAACAATAAAAAGCTATTAAAGCCCTTCAACTTCGCTGACTGCTCCAAAGTTTCCTCGAAGCCTTTTAAAACTGTGGACGGCAAAAAGGCAAACAAACATTTGTATGTTTCTGTGCTCATGCAGTGTAAACATGTTTGTCATGTGTCTGAAGATTGAGCACAGACTGGATAAGTGACTTGCCATTTGCCATGACCCAAATATGACAGACTGCCATGCGGCACGTATGGAGCCATGTTGGCCCTAAATGATGCCCTGCAGCCTTCTCTGAAGGCTCACAGTGATTTATGTAAATATAACTGCAGCTAAAACTCCTTGAATAGTAACTCACCGTTGTTACAGTAAAGTCATCCGGCTTATTCTGGAGAGGAACTCATCCCACCTGTCGGAGAGAAGAAGAAAAAAAGAGAGAGAGGAAGAAGATGGTCAATAAATATTTCATAGGTTTCATTATTGCATATTTATAGCGTGCCTGCCGCTCGGTTAAATCTGCTGCCGGGAAACAATCTTTAGCCCAACAAAGTCGAAGCCGAGTCATCCGACTCACCTGCCAAGTGGAGCCGTTACTGCCGGCGTAACGACGATGGGGGCAGAGTGTTGTTCGCCTCCGAGAGCGTCGGGACAGAAAAGAGCGAATGAAAGACTTATGCGAACGACAACAGGACTTCTGACATCCTGCTGTGAGCGTCGAAGCGCTCAGCGGGGGAGAGGAGACGAGAATTACACGCAAATCTACGACATAAAAGTAAATAGGACTTAAAATGAAAGACGCCTGCAACCCGAAACGCACATTAGTAATCATCGCAAAGCGTGTACGAGCCAACGATCCATGCAAGTCACATCAGCGTTAATTGGAGAGAATAAAAAAAATAAATATGGTGTAGCTCAGCTGGAAGCACAGGTCAGGGTTTAGAAGTGAGGAAAGTGTCTTTAAAGGGCAGAACAACCATGAATAAAACAAATTAGACATGTTTTCTCTTAATAAGTTAAAATTTGCAATGACAATCATCTAAAAAGGACGCTATGCAAAATGCTGCAAAGTGTTTTAACCTGAACACAAAGTGGTTTGAACGTCAGATTTGAACAGTTTGCATTGCATCTAAAACAGACGTTTTAGTTGCTTTGTTTTGGAGGAAATGACAAATGATGCATTTTGTCAAAGGTTCAGTTCAAATCACACAAAAAAACGTTTTTTTACACAATCTGCAAACTTAACCGTGTAAAGATTGCATTAAAGAAATGCTCCCTTCTAGGCTTCTTGTCAAATTCAAAATAAGCTTAAAACACCATGATAGAGTCAAATGAGGATGAAATATGAACAATTCTACCAGCAGGACTGCTGGAGGTTGTCGGGAAGGGAAGCCAGCCGATTTTAAAATTGGTTAAATGATGAATGCTAAAATAGCCGCATTACACGTACAGTCGACTGCTTTGAAATCGCAGGCAGAGAACAGACGTCACCGAAATCATCACCACAGCCTTTGCTGATTTTAAGAATGATAATGGACAAGAAAAAAAGGAGACCTATGTGGCAATTACTACACAACCCACAGCCTTAATTTAAGGCACGACTCCCATAATTCAAGAAATTACAGCCTGCAACAGGCTCTGTTTGCTGCTTTTGGGAATCAAATTGCTCTCAGTGTAAAGAACAAACCTGTGGAGCTGAATGGAGGCAATTTTCTGCTCCGGTTTTGTTATTTTTTTGAGTGCACTTTCTGCAGCTAAATGGCGGGTTATTATCAATACCTACAAGTTCTGATTATGACTTCGAGCAAACACCTCAGAGTTTGGTCGTGAGGCAGACTGAGGGTGAGTTTAAAAATGCAAAAATGTGATCTAGAATATTCCAAACTGAGTAAGAATTAAGCTGGAAGTTTCTAATAAATGTATGTCTGTGAATGCAGCGCTTCAGGGTCATGAAGGTGGTACCCTGCTAGATCGCCATGGTAACGGATGCTGCACAGCTTGCAGCTTCAGTTGGATTTAAGTCAGGAAGCCCGCTACATTCCTGATTATTCTCTAACAACAACGCTCAGCTGAGGGAATATTACACATTTCCAGACTTGTTGAGCTGTGCGCTCGTAAACAAAGTTGTGCGGTCGACAGTATCGCACAATGCATACAGCGCGTTACCATGGGAACCTACACTTATTTCATTGATGGAGCACAAAACGCACAAACTTCTTTTATTTCTAATGTTTGGTCCTGATTTGCTGCGAAGTTCGTTTCACACCGCCGATAAAGAAGGAGCAGAAATTCTAAACAGTATTAGCTTATCGGCGTTCAGCTCTGAGAATATTAAATGGATAATAACAATTTTATTTGTGTAGCACCTTCTAAAGCAGAGTCACCACAGTGATTGAGAGACGGGGCAGTGAAAGAGGATGAAAGAGCATCAACTCAAACTGGAAAAAAAGACCCGAGAAGCAAAAAACAGCATTAAAGATGGTGAAAGATTTACAAAATAAATCCATAAAACAAACACCACTGGATGCAAATGAAATAATTAAAGCTCCACATATGTCATAGAAAATCAAATACTTTATAAAAACAAGTGAAATTGCAGAAAATAGATGGCAATGCCATAAAAACAGGTCTGATAATAGTAGCACTGAAATAAGAAAACATCAGTTTCAGTTTGATTTGAAAAGGAAAAAGAGTCACATTTTAAATTGAGTTTGAAGAAGAAACCTGGGCAACAAAGGAACCTATTCACCGTTAGATGTGCGGCAGCAGGCTTCTCTCAGCTCCACAAAACCTGCAACCAGATAAAAGTTGTTCCGTAGTTCACACCTCCGGACTCTCGTTGGTGTCCTTCATTTTTATTCCCTTCACTGGTTCTAGTCATTGTCATTTGATGCTTAATATTGAATGAGTCGACGCCATCGCTCTCCGCTTTCCCTCCAGATGTTTTCGCAGCACGATTCTGTCAAAGGATGCGAGCAGCCGTCGGAAGTCGTGACCCCGACACCGTTCCCCCGGCGGCCTGCCGCAGACATTATTTCCCATTAGTCCCTGACAGCTCGGGCCATTTGTAGCAGCGAGACCCTGCAGAAAAGCAGGTCAGCGACGGCGACCGGCCCTTTGTCAGCGCATGTTCTGTTCTCCGGCAGCCGGCTTCGACCTCCCCTCGACCGTCCGCACATTCCTGCTGGAGGTTATCGGAGAATAGGGACATGTCAGTGCACAAGCTGCTGTAAATGGGTGAAAACTGTAGAGGACAGATGAAGCTCTTTAAAGCAAACAATAGACAAGAATGAAAACTTACTTTAGACAGCACAAATGACTTTATACACAGAGAGAAAAGAGACAGAAAGAGAGCTGACATGTTGACATAATGGGAGCCATCTTGATTTACCTTCTTGGTTTTAATTAATTGGCAGCAACCACAAAGTACAGCGAAGGGAGATGAGATTAGTATTGCAGGTATTTGGTTCAAGAGTCAAGACCTTTATTTGTCACAAACACAATTATACACAGTCTAACATGCAGTGAGATCTACTGAGCACCTGATCCAGACCAGAAGAAGAATAAAGAATAAAAACACACAATAAATAAATACGTACATGAATATATATAGCTAGAAATAAGCAAATAAATAAAAGTGTCAAATAGTGCAAATAAATATATATTCAAAGTGAAAAGTAAACAAGATAATGAACAAAATATGGTCATAAACTCAAGCTCAGTATTATTCATCATGTGTGAATCATGATTTGTTTTGAAATGCTGTGCTAATCCAAGCAGGTCACTTATTTCACTAAAAAAGTAAGAACTGATGTCTGTGTGACGTTTGATGATGTAGGATCACAGAAAACACTGAGACTAATCCTGTTTTACGTTTTGTATTTTGGTAAAGAAAATGCATCTAATTTCACCCAATGGCGCTGATGTTGCTTAATTTGGACAAACAGCTTAAAGTTGCTTCATCTTCTTTCAGTGCAGACAGCGAACAGGAACTGGCTCATCCAATAATAATCAATAATGTGGAGTAACGCCTTCGATTTTGTGCAACTTTAAGCCATAATACAATTTAAATTTGCAACATATATAACAATTAAACTCCTGCACGGTTGTCATGAATGAGGAAACTAGTCATAGAGGCCAAAAACGATGTTTGCAGCAGGATGTAAACATGTTTATTCCTGCTGTGAAGTTTGACACTTTAACATGGAGGTCTATGAGGATTTACTCCCTTTCCGAAACCAGCCTCAAGTGGCCGTTTGAGGAACTGCAGCTGTTTTTTGTAATTAGTAATTTATTATTAATTTGAGTAGGTCGATTGTGAAGTAGTGCTTTGTTTTGATGCAAGTAGTAAGAAAAGTAGAGCAGAGAAAGAAGGAAAAAACAGCTCCGAGGGTTTGTTTGTCCTTCGGTTTAGTAGGTCAAAGCTCGGAGGACGACGCTGCGTTTGGGATCGTGCCAGAGAATCGGGAAAAATAAAACACAGCGAGCCGGAACAGTGGAGCTAATCACGACCGCTGCAGAGAGTCTCCTCGGCTAATGAACAGATATGATGAGCTCTCCTCTCATTGTGTCATCTAATTCATCATCTACCGTCCTTGGCGCTCGTTTTTCTCTTTTTTTTCCCGTCTTGTTCCTTGTGGCTGATTGGAAATAAAATAGAATTAGCAACAATTTTCTTCTAAGCCGACTTTATGAGCAATTTAAATTCAACAGGCTGCACTGTACCCAGGTTTTCTCTTCTATCCCCCCCAACACACACAGTGTCCATCCTTTTTAAGCCCAATCAATTTATTTAGTTTACCTCAATGACACGGCAGCCTGATGGAAATATCCTATCCTCAAAATCTTCCTCCCCCCCCTCTCCTTAAACGTCTGCTTCGGCTCAGCATGATGAATGATCGCTCGGGTCAATCAATTCTATTTAGATAAGCTCGCCTCCAGAGAGGACAAGAAGAGGAAGAAGGATGGATTTTTTTGAGTTATTCAACGTGAGAGGCCCAAGGTTATTGTTATTTGGGATGCTCGCCAGCCCAATATTTCACAGGTAGGGCGGACTCGGTCGCTGTTTTCCGGGAGATTAACCTCCAGCAAAATACGACACACAAAGAGCGGGACGAGTCTGACGGAGCTGCAGCGAAAATGCAGAAATGAAAAGATGAGAAGTTACGCAGCGATTCGTTCTCAAAGAATTTAGCGAGGAAATAGTCCTTAAGGTCATTAAACAACACCAGGAGGAAAGGTTTCTATTCATTCAGCGAACAAAAATATCAACAGATTTTATTTTCTTTTGTGGCTTAAATTTCAAAAACTTCAACTAAAAAGAGATTGCATCAATCTTTATGAGTTAAGACAACTTCCAACAACAAACTACGTCGAGTTCAGAGGAATTAACTTTTCCTCTACAATATAAAGTGTTTTATATTACAAGTCCTTACTTTTTCCATTCATGTTAAGATAGAGGAGGCGACTCGAAATCCTAAACTCAGGGGAAGGAAAACTTGAATTATTTGTCCAGTTTCATTCAGTTATCTCACTTTGAATTCAGTTTTGAATCAACTAACGCAGGACTTTGAGTTTACATTACACAAAATATTTAGTTGATGCAACTAAACCCATCAAAAAAGTGTTATTTAAATCTGTAAATCAATTTGTTTTCTGTTTCTTTAATCGTGCATTTAATTATTTAATGGGAATACGTTCCTCAAATGACTTTTCTTAAGCAGAAAAAAAATTTAATTTGGCAGAAATATCCGTCAATCTCTGACGCCGGCTGTAATCTTTGACAAATCTTTCATTTAAACTCCTGAAGTTGAGAAAAAGTTGGAGAATTTTCTTACATCGTGCTTCGTTTCACAGCTGGTCTGAAGTTTTTCTCCTGGGAAGCAGCCTTTAGTCTGAACCAAACTACTGTTCTGTCTGGAGCACATTATCCCAAAACCCCTGCTCTCTGCTGGCCTGTTCGCTGCTAACCTGCAGGCTTGCGATGTTTTTTCTTTCTGCACAGTAAAGTTTTCTCCCTTGCAGGTCCAAATCTCTCTCTGACTGTCGATGCAGCGCTCTGACACCAACAGTTGCAGAGCTACCTGTGATGAAACTGAAGGCTTGTTTTTTTGCATCAAACGCTTGGCTCGTGGGCTGAATGCGCCGGAGCAGCAGCCGGTCCGGCCCTCCAAACACTGACAGCTGTTTGAAATCTTCGCCCCCTTCACAGAGGAAGCGTTCAAGTTCAAATACGCTGGAGATCTTTCGCCAGAATCACAGGCATCCACTGATTTCCTCTTTTCTGAATGCCTCAGAGGGCTCTTCAGATCTTTGGCTTAATGACGCGCCGACCTGTCGAGCTGCAAAGAAGTTCTAATCAGGTCTGATTTGAACAGCACTGATTGGGAATTGTGATAAATGCACAACTGTTCTCACACTTTTCCATCCGATTGATCTATTTTTCATGCACGCGAGTGACGACAAAACCTTTCATTTTATGTGTCATTTGTCAGAGTATTTAAATGCAGGCGGTGTTTCAAAGAGGATCAAGTGTTTGCTTAAATATGCTGAAAAAGTCAACTAATCCTCAGGGATGGGATGTTTTTTTTCTTTTTCATGCAGCTGTATTTTTACCTCCCTTTATAGTCGCTTTTATGTCTCTCATATGTAAATTTGTGTTTCTTTTTTTAATTCTTTTTAAGGTTAAATTGTGCATTAAAGGCTTTTCATGCTAACGTGATTAATTCACAGCAGCCAGCTTTTTATGTTGTGCAATATTTAAAAGTTATTAACATATGCACTGTTCTCAACAAAACAGCTCCTCACGTTTGATTTCTTGTTATGCTAAAAGTTGAACTCCTCCATGTACGGTGTCATAATAAAAAATTCTTAGAAAGTTTTCTCATTTCTGCATCATCGTCATCATCATCAGACACATTCATGATTCTGCACAAGCCGAACTAAGAACTGTGATTAAATATGAGTGACATTTTAAATCTAAATAGCTAAACCACAAAGATTCTCTCTTTAAATCAAATCGAGCGACAACCCAGAGACATGAATTTTACTGTACATGTTCAGATGCTTACAATGTTTTTGTAGCATCACCAGATGTAAAGCCAGATGTCTAAAGTCGCAGCAGATTGAACAACAGCTTCCCAAACCGCGTTCAATATTTCAACCAGACACTGAAATATTCAGCCGAAGCAGCACTTTGCCCCTGAGATGTGACACTTGAGCTCTCAGCAGTGAATCTCTGGCTGCCGGTATCAAGTCTTCATCAGCACCTGTTAATATTCACAACTGGAGGGTTTCAGGCGCCGACGCGACACATGTTTAACTCAACAGCGCCTCCATGTGGCGGCCTGTCAGCATTACCTGTAGAGGCAGAAATAAATACCAGACAACCTCATGATGAAAGCATGGAAGCAGCTTTTAACTTTGCACATATGATGACAACACATAGACCCTATGAACAGCAGTTTTGTTTTCATTTCAAGTCATTTCAGGCAAGTTTCAAGTCAAAATAGTACAAAATTGGAAGCTTTTCTTGTCAGACTTGCCTCACATCGAATTGTACTGATGTTAGAGCCTCAACAGTTGGTGAAATGTCGACCAAAGACTGTATTTTAGTAGGAAATATGGATATATATATATATACACATACAGGAAGTTTATAGAGACACAATGCCAGCCTTTTTGAAAAGTTTGCACTTTTTCACAATTTCAAGAGCTAGTAATTGTTCATTATTACAATTTTGGACAATTTTAGGCACGTTTCAAGTCAAAATAGCAGAAAAATTGAACTTTGTCTTGCCTCACATCTAATTCTACTGATGTTAGAGCCTCAAAAGTTGGTGAAATG